>NW_026988946.1:0-283151 GCF_030222135.1 Aotus nancymaae | reverse complement strand
GTTTTGGATTTAGAAGCAGATATTTCCCTGTGCTTACTGCTGTTTCTTCCATATGCCGGTAATGGGCTGAAAACGCCTGTTTTGGGACTCTGCAGAGAAAGTGTTTGCAGACTGCTGAATCCACACACGGGTTTAACTCTGGAAGTTGAGTGCACACATTGACAACCTTTCTGTTAGATAGCTGCGTTTTGGATTTAGAAGCAGCTATTTCCCTGGGCTTACTGCTGTTTCTTCCATATGCCGGTAATGGGCTGAAAACGCCTGTTTTGGGACTCTGCAGAGAAAGTGTTTGCAGACTGCTGAATCCACACACGGGATTAACTCTGGAAGTTGAGTGCACACATTGACAACCGTTCTGTTAGATTGCCGCGTTTTGGATTTAGAAGCAGATATTTCCCTGTGCTTACTGCTGTTTCTTCCATATGCCGGTAATGGGCTGAAAACGCCTGTTTTGGGACTCTGCAGAGAAAGTGTTTGCAGACTGCTGAATCCACACACGGGTTTAACTCTGGAAGTTGAGTGCACACATTGACAACCGTTCTGTTAGATAGCTGCGTTTTGGATTTAGAAGCAGATATTTCCCTGTGCTTACTGCTGTTTCTTCCATATGCCGGTAATGGGCTGAAAACGCCTGTTTTGGGACTCTGCAGAGAAAGCGTTTGCAGACTGCTGAATCCACACACGGGTTTAACTCTGGAAGTTGAGTGCACCCATTGACAACCGTTCTGTTAGATAGCTGCGTTTTGGATTTAGAAGCAGATATTTCCCTGTGCTTACTGCTGTTTCTTCCATATGCCGGTAATGGGCTGAAAACGCCTGTTTTGGGACTCTGCAGAGAAAGCGTTTGCAGACTGCTGAATCCACACACGGGTTTAACTCTGGAAGTTGAGTGCACACATTGACAACCGTTCTGTTAGATAGCTGCGTTTTGGATTTAGAAGCAGATATTTCCCTGTGCTTACTGCTGTTTCTTCCATATGCCGGTAATGGGCTGAAAACGCCTGTTTTGGGACTCTGCAGAGAAAGTGTTTGCAGACTGCTGAATCCACACACGGGTTTAACTCTGGAAGTTGAGTGCACACATTGACAACCGTTCTGTTAGAGAGCTGCGTTTTGGATTTAGAAGCAGATATTTCCCTGTGCTTACTGCTGTTTCTTCCATATGCCGGTAATGGGTTGAAAACGCCTGTTTTGGGACTCTGCAGAGAAAGTGTTTGCAGACTGCTGAATCCACACACGGGTTTAACTCTGGAAGTTGAGTGCACACATTGACAACCGTTCTGTTAGATAGCTGCGTTTTGGATTTAGAAGCAGATATTTCCCTGGGCTTACTGCTGTTTCTTCCATATGCCTGTAATGGGCTGAAAACGCCTGTTTTGGGACTCTGCAGAGAAAGTGTTTGCAGACTGCTGAATCCACACACGGGTTTAACTCTGGAAGTTGAGTGCACACATTGACAACCGTTCTGTTAGATAGCTGCGTTTTGGATTTAGAAGCAGATATTTCCCTGTGCTTACTGCTGTTTCTTCCATATGCCGGTAATGGGCTGAAAACGCCTGTTTTGGGACTCTGCAGAGAAAGTGTTTGCAGACTGCTGAATCCACACACGGGTTTAACTCTGGAAGTTGAGTGCACACATTGACAACCGTTCTGTTAGATAGCTGCGTTTTGGATTTAGAAGCAGATATTTCCCTGGGCTTACTGCTGTTTCTTCCATATGCCGGTAATGGGCTGAAAACGCCTGTTTTGGGACTCTGCAGAGAAAGTGTTTGCAGACTGCTGAATCCACACACGGGTTTAACTCTGGAAGTTGAGTGCACAAATTGACAACCGTTCTGTTAGATAGCTGCGTTTTGGATTTAGAAGCAGATATTTCCCTGTGCTTACTGCTGTTTCTTCCATATTCCGGTAATGGGCGGAAAACGCCTGTTTTGGGACTCTGCAGAGAAAGTGTTTGCAGACTGCTGAATCCACACACGGGTTTAACTCTGGAAGTTGAGTGCACACATTGACAACCGTTCTGTTAGATAGCTGCGTTTTGGATTTAGAAGCAGATATTTCCCTGTGCTTACTGCTGTTTCTTCCATATGCCGGTAATGGGCTGAAAACGCCTGTTTTGGGACTCTGCAGAGAAAGTGTTTGCAGACTGCTGAATCCACACACGGGTTTAACTCTGGAAGTTGAGTGCACACATTGACAACCGTTCTGTTAGATAGCTGCGTTTTGGATTTAGAAGCAGCTATTTCCCTGGGCTTACTGCTGTTTCTTCCATATGCCGGTAATGGGCTGAAAACGCCTGTTTTGGGACTCTGCAGAGAAAGTGTTTGCAGACTGCTGAATCCACACACGGGTTTAACTCTGGAAGTTGAGTGCACACATTGACAACCGTTCTGTTAGATAGCTGCGTTTTGGATTTAGAAGCAGATATTTCCCTGTGCTTACTGCTGTTTCTTCCATATGCCGGTAATGGGCTGAAAACGCCTGTTTTGGGACTCTGCAGAGAAAGTGTTTGCAGACTGCTGAATCCACACACGGGTTTAACTCTGGAAGTTGAGTGCACACATTGACAACCGTTCTGTTAGATAGCTGCGTTTTGGATTTAGAAGCAGATATTTCCCTGTGCTTACTGCTGTTTCTTCCATATGCCGGTAATGGGCTGAAAACGCCTGTTTTGGGACTCTGCAGAGAAAGTGTTTGCAGACTGCTGAATCCACACACGGGTTTAACTCTGGAAGTTGAGTGCACACATTGACAACCGTTCTGTTAGATAGCTGCGTTTTGGATTTAGAAGCAGATATTTCCCTGTGCTTACTGCTGTTTCTTCCATATGCCGGTAATGGGCTGAAAACGCCTGTTTTGGGACTCTGCAGAGAAAGTGTTTGCAGACTGCTGAATCCACACACGGGTTTAACTCTGGAAGTTGAGTGCACACATTGACAACCGTTCTGTTAGATAGCTGCGTTTTGGATTTAGAAGCAGATATTTCCCTGGGCTTACTGCTGTTTCTTCCATATGCCGGTAATGGGCTGAAAACGCCTGTTTTGGGACTCTGCAGAGAAAGTGTTTGCAGACTGCTGAATCCAAACACGGGTTTAACTCTGGAAGTTGAGTGCACACATTGTCAACCGTTCTGTTAGATTGCCGCGTTTTGGATTTAGAAGCAGATATTTCCCTGTGCTTACTGCTGTTTCTTCCATATGCCGGTAATGGGCTGAAAACGCCTGTTTTGGGACTCTGCAGAGAAAGTGTTTGCAGACTGCTGAATCCACACACGGGTTTAACTCTGGAAGTTGAGTGCACACATTGACAACCGTTCTGTTAGATAGCTGCGTTTTGGATTTAGAAGCAGATATTTCCCTGTGCTTACTGCTGTTTCTTCCATATGCCGGTAATGGGTTGAAAACGCCTGTTTTGGGACTCTGCAGAGAAAGTGTTTGCAGACTGCTGAATCCACACACGGGTTTAACTCTGGAAGTTGAGTGCACACATTGACAACCGTTCTGTTAGATAGCTGCGTTTTGGATTTAGAAGCAGATATTTCCCTGTGCTTACTGCTGTTTCTTCCATATGCCTGTAATGGGCTGAAAACGCCTGTTTTGGGACTCTGCAGAGAAAGCGTTTGCAGACTGCTGAATCCACACACGGGTTTAACTCTGGAAGTTGAGTGCACACATTGACAACCGTTCTGTTAGATAGCTGCGTTTTGGATTTAGAAGCAGATATTTCCCTGTGCTTACTGCTGTTTCTTCCATATGCCGGTAATGGGCTGAAAACGCCTGTTTTGGGACTCTGCAGAGAAAGCGTTTGCAGACTGCTGAATCCACACACGGGTTTAACTCTGGAAGTTGAGTGCACACATTGAAAACCGTTCTGTTAGATAGCTGCGTTTTGGATTTAGAAGCAGATATTTCCCTGTGCTTACTGCTGTTTCTTCCATAGGCCGGTAACGGACTGAAAACGCCTGTTTTGGGACTCTGCAGAGAAAGTGTTTGCAGACTGCTGCATCCACACACGGGTTTAACTCTGGAAGTTGAGTGCACACATTGACAACCGTTCTGTTAGATAGCTGCGTTTTGGATTTAGAAGCAGATATTTCCCTGGGCTTACTGCTGTTTCTTCCATATGCCGGTAATGGGCTGAAAACGCCTGTTTTGGGACTCTGCAGAGAAAGTGTTTGCAGACTGCTGAATCCACACACGGGTTTAACTCTGGAAGTTGAGTGCACACATTGACAACCGTTCTGTTAGATAGCTGCGTTTTGGATTTAGAAGCAGATATTTCCCTGTGCTTACTGCTGTTTCTTCCATATGCCGGTAATGGGCTGAAAACGCCTGTTTTGGGACTCTGCAGAGAAAGTGTTTGCAGACTGCTGAATCCACACACGGGTTTAACTCTGGAAGTTGAGTGCACACATTGACAACCGTTCTCTTAGATAGCTGCGTTTTGGATTTAGAAGCAGCTATTTCCCTGGGCTTACTGCTGTTTCTTCCATATGCCGGTAATGGGCTGAAAACGCCTGTTTTGGGACTCTGCAGAGAAAGTGTTTGCAGACTGCTGAATCCACACACGGGTTTAACTCTGGAAGTTTAGTGCACACATTGACAACCGTTCTGTTAGATAGCTGCGTTTTGGATTTAGAAGCAGATATTTCCCTGTGCTTACTGCTGTTTCTTCCATATGCCGGTAATGGGCTGAAAACGCCTGTTTTGGGACTCTGCAGAGAAAGTGTTTGCAGACTGCTGAATCCACACACGGGTTTAACTCTGGAAGTTGAGTGCACAAATTGACAACCGTTCTGTTAGATAGCTGCGTTTTGGATTTAGAAGCAGATATTTCCCTGTGCTTACTGCTGTTTCTTCCTTATGCCGGTAATGGGCTGAAAACGCCTGTTTTGGGACTCTGCAGAGAAAGAGTTTGCAGACTGCTGAATCCACACACGGGTTTAACTCTGGAAGTTGAGTGCACACATTGACAACCGTTCTGTTAGATAGCTGCGTTTCGGATTTACAAGCAGATATTTCCCTGTGCTTACTGCTGTTTCTTCCATATGCCGGTAATGGGTTGAAAACGCCTGTTTTGGGACTCTGCAGAGAAAGTGTTTGCAGACTGCTGAATCCACACACGGGTTTAACTCTGGAAGTTGAGTGCACACATTGACAACCTTTCTGTTAGATAGCTGCGTTTTGGATTTAGAAGCAGATATTTCCCTGGGCTTACTGCTGTTTCTTCCATATGCCGGTAATGGGCTGAAAACGCCTGTTTTGGGACTCTGCAGAGAAAGTGTTTGCAGACTGCTGAATCCACACACGGGTTTAACTCTGGAAGTTGAGTGCACACATTGACAACCGTTCTGTTAGATAGCTGCGTTTTGGATTTAGAAGCAGATATTTCCCTGTGCTTACTGCTGTTTCTTCCATATGCCGGTAACGGACTGAAAACGCCTGTTTTGGGACTCTGCAGAGAAAGTGTTTGCAGACTGCTGCATCCACACGGGTTTAACTCTGGAAGTTGAGTGCACACATTGACAACCGTTCTCTTAGATAGCTGCGTTTTGGATTTAGAAGCAGATATTTCCCTGTGCTTACTGCTGTTTCTTCCATATGCCGGTAATGGGCTGAAAACGCCTGTTTTGGGACTCTGCAGAGAAAGTGTTTGCAGACTGCTGAATCCACACACGGGTTTAACTCTGGAAGTTGAGTGCACACATTGACAACCGTTCTGTTAGATAGCTGCGTTTTGGATTTAGAAGCAGATATTTCCCTGTGCTTACTGCTGTTTCTTCCATATGCCGGTAATGGGCTGAAAACGCCTGTTTTGGGACTCTGCAGAGAAAGTGTTTGCAGACTGCTGAATCCACACACGGGTTTAACTCTGGAAGTTGAGTGCACACATTGACAACCGTTCTGTTAGATAGCTGCGTTTTGGATTTAGAAGCAGATATTTCCCTGGGCTTACTGCTGTTTCTTCCATATGCCGGTAATGGGCTGAAAACGCCTGTTTTGGGACTCTGCAGAGAAAGTGTTTGCAGAATGCTGAATCCACACACGGGTTTAACTCTGGAAGTTGAGTGCACACATTGACAACCGTTCTGTTAGATAGCTGCGTTTTGGATTTAGAAGCAGATATTTCCCTGTGCTTACTGCTGTTTCTTCCATATGCCGGTAATGGGTTGAAAACGCCTGTTTTGGGACTCTGCAGAGAAAGTGTTTGCAGACTGCTGAATCCACACACGGGTTTAACTCTGGAAGTTGAGTGCACACATTGACAACCGTTCTGTTAGATAGCTGCGTTTTGGATTTAGAAGCAGATATTTCCCTGGGCTTACTGCTGTTTCTTCCATATGCCGGTAATGGGCTGAAAACGCCTGTTTTGGGACTCTGCAGAGAAAGTGTTTGCAGACTGCTGAATCCACACACGGGTTTAACTCTGGAAGTTGAGTGCACACATTGACAACCGTTCTGTTAGATAGCTGCGTTTTGGATTTAGAAGCAGATATTTCCCTGTGCTTACTGCTGTTTCTTCCATATGCCGGTAATGGGCTGAAAACGCCTCTTTTGGAACTCTGCAGAGAAAGTGTTCGCAGGCTGCTGCATCCACACAAGGGTTTAACTCTGGAAGTTGAGTGTACACCTTGACAACCGTTCTGTTAGATAGCTGCGTTTTGGATTTACAAGCAGCTATTTCCCTGGGCTTACAGCTGTTTCTTCCATATGCCGGTAATGGGCTGAAAACGCCTGTTTTGGGACTCTGCAGAGAAAGTGTTTGCAGACTGCTGAATCCACACACGGGTTTAACTCTGGAAGTTGAGTGCACACATTGACAACCGTTCTGTTAGATAGCTGCGTTTTGGATTTAGAAGCAGATATTTCCCTGTGCTTACTGCTGTTTCTTCCATATGCCGGTAATGGGCTGAAAACGCCTGTTTTGGGACTCTGCAGAGAAAGTGTTTGCAGACTGCTGAATCCACACACGGGTTTAACTCTGTAAGTTGAGTGCACACATTGACAACCGTTCTGTTAGATAGCTGCGTTTTGGATTTAGAAGCAGATATTTCCCTGTGCTTACTGCTGTTTCTTCCATATGCCGGTAATGGGCTGAAAACGCCTGTTTTGGGACTCTGCAGAGAAAGCGTTTGCAGACTGCTGAATCCACACACGGGTTTAACTCTGGAAGTTGAGTGGACCCATTGACAACCGTTCTGTTAGATAGCTGCGTTTTGGATTTAGAAGCAGATATTTCCCTGTGCTTACTGCTGTTTCTTCCATATGCCGGTAATGGGCTGAAAACGCCTGTTTTGGGACTCTGCAGAGAAAGTGTTTGCAGACTGCTGAATCCACACACGGGTTTAACTCTGGAAGTTGAGTGCACACATTGACAACCGTTCTGTTAGATAGCTGCGTTTTGGATTTAGAAGCAGATATTTCCCTGTGCTTACTGCTGTTTCTTCCATATGCCGGTAATGGGCTGAAAACGCCTGTTTTGGGACTCTGCAGAGAAAGTGTTTGCAGACTGCTGAATCCACACACGGGTTTAACTCTGGAAGTTGAGTGCACACATTGACAACCGTTCTGTTAGATAGCTGCGTTTTGGATTTAGAAGCAGATATTTCCCTGTGCTTACTGCTGTTTCTTCCATATGCCGGTAATGGGCTGAAAACGCCTGTTTTGGGACTCTGCAGAGAAAGTGTTTGCAGACTGCTGAATCCACACACGGGTTTAACTCTGGAAGTTGAGTGCACACATTGACAACCGTTCTGTTAGATAGCTGCGTTTTGGATTTAGAAGCAGATATTTCCCTGTGCTTACTGCTGTTTCTTCCATATGCCGGTAATGGGCTGAAAACGCCTGTTTTGGGACTCTGCAGAGAAAGTGTTTGCAGACTGCTGAATCCACACACGGGTTTAACTCTGGAAGTTGAGTGCACACATTGACAACCGTTCTGTTAGATAGCTGCGTTTTGGATTTAGAAGCAGATATTTCCCTGTGCTTACTGCTGTTTCTTCCATATGCCGGTAACGGACTGAAAACGCCTGTTTTGGGACTCTGCAGAGAAAGTGTTTGCAGACTGCTGCAACCACACACGGGTTTAACTCTGGAAGTTGAGTGCACACATTGACAACCGTTCTGTTAGATAGCTGCGTTTTGGATTTAGAAGCAGATATTTCCCTGTGCTTACTGCTGTTTCTTCCATATGCCGGTAATGGGCTGAAAACGCCTGTTTTGGGACTCTGCAGAGAAAGTGTTTGCAGACTGCTGAATCCACACACGGGTTTAACTCTGGAAGTTGAGTGCACACATTGACAACCGTTCTGTTAGATAGCTGCGTTTTGGATTTAGAAGCAGATATTTCCCTGGGCTTACTGCTGTTTCTTCCATATGCCGGTAATGGGCTGAAAACGCCTGTTTTGGGACTCTGCAGAGAAAGTGTTTGCAGAATGCTGAATCCACACACGGGTTTAACTCTGGAAGTTGAGTGCACAAATTGACAACCGTTCTGTTAGATAGCTGCGTTTTGGATTTAGAAGCAGATATTTCCCTGTGCTTACTGCTGTTTCTTCCATATGCCGGTAATGGGCTGAAAACGCCTGTTTTGGGACTCTGCAGAGAAAGTGTTTGCAGACTGCTGAATCCACACACGGGTTTAACTCTGGAAGTTGAGTGCACACATTGACAACCGTTCTGTTAGATAGCTGCGTTTTGGATTTAGAAGCAGATATTTCCCTGTGCTTACTGCTGTTTCTTCCATATGCCGTTAATGGGCTGAAAACGCCTGTTTTGGGACTCTGCAGAGAAAGTGTTTGCAGACTGCTGAATCCACACACGGGTTTAACTCTGGAAGTTGAGTGCACACATTGACAACCTTTCTGTTAGATAGCTGCGTTTTGGATTTAGAAGCAGCTATTTCCCTGGGCTTACTGCTGTTTCTTCCATATGCCGGTAATGGGCTGAAAACGCCTGTTTTGGGACTCTGCAGAGAAAGTGTTTGCAGACTGCTGAATCCACACACGGGTTTAACTCTGGAAGTTGAGTGCACACATTGACAACCGTTCTGTTAGATAGCTGCGTTTTGGATTTAGAAGCAGATATTTCCCTGTGCTTACTGCTGTTTCTTCCATATGCCGGTAATGGGCTGAAAACGCCTGTTTTGGGACTCTGCAGAGAAAGTGTTTGCAGACTGCTGAATCCACACACGGGTTTAACTCTGGAAGTTGAGTGCACACATTGACAACCGTTCTGTTAGATAGCTGCGTTTTGGATTTAGAAGCAGATATTTCCCTGTGCTTACTGCTGTTTCTTCCATATGCCGGTAATGGGCTGAAAACGCCTGTTTCGGGACTCTGCAGAGAAAGCGTTTGCAGACTGCTGAATCCACACACGGGTTTAACTCTGGAAGTTGAGTGCACCCATTGACAACCGTTCTGTTAGATAGCTGCGTTTTGGATTTAGAAGCAGATATTTCCCTGTGCTTACTGCTGTTTCTTCCATATGCCGGTAATGGGCTGAAAACGCCTGTTTTGGGACTCTGCAGAGAAAGCGTTTGCAGACTGCTGAATCCACACACGGGTTTAACTCTGGAAGTTGAGTGCACCCATTGACAACCGTTCTGTTAGATAGCTGCGTTTTGGATTTAGAAGCAGATATTTCCCTGTGCTTACTGCTGTTTCTTCCATATGCCGGTAATGGGCTGAAAACGCCTGTTTTGGGACTCTGCACAGAAAGTGTTTGCAGACTGCTGAATCCACACACGGGTTTAACTCTGGAAGTTGAGTGCACACATTGACAACCGTTCTGTTAGATAGCTGCGTTTTGGATTTAGAAGCAGATATTTCCCTGGGCTTACTGCTGTTTCTTCCATATGCCGGTAATGGGCTGAAAACGCCTGTTTTGGGACTCTGCAGAGAAAGTGTTTGCAGAATGCTGAATCCACACACGGGTTTAACTCTGGAAGTTGAGTGCACACATTGACAACCGTTCTGTTAGATAGCTGCGTTTTGGATTTAGAAGCAGATATTTCCCTGTGCTTACTGCTGTTTCTTCCATATGCCGGTAATGGGTTGAAAACGCCTGTTTTGGGACTCTGCAGAGAAAGTGTTTGCAGACTGCTGAATCCACACACGGGTTTAACTCTGGAAGTTGAGTGCACACATTGACAACCGTTCTGTTAGATAGCTGCGTTTTGGATTTAGAAGCAGATATTTCCCTGGGCTTACTGCTGTTTCTTCCATATGCCGGTAATGGGCTGAAAACGCCTGTTTTGGGACTCTGCAGAGAAAGTGTTTGCAGACTGCTGAATCCACACACGGGTTTAACTCTGGAAGTTGAGTGCACACATTGACAACCGTTCTGTTAGATAGCTGCGTTTTGGATTTAGAAGCAGATATTTCCCTGTGCTTACTGCTGTTTCTTCCATATGCCGGTAATGGGCTGAAAACGCCTCTTTTGGAACTCTGCAGAGAAAGTGTTCGCAGACTGCTGCATCCACACAAGGGTTTAACTCTGGAAGTTGAGTGTACACCTTGACAACCGTTCTGTTAGATAGCTGCGTTTTGGATTTACAAGCAGCTATTTCCCTGGGCTTACTGCTGTTTCTTCCATATGCCGGTAATGGGCTGAAAACGCCTGTTTTGGGACTCTGCAGAGAAAGTGTTTGCAGACTGCTGAATCCACACACGGGTTTAACTCTGGAAGTTGAGTGCACACATTGACAACCGTTCTGTTAGATAGCCGCGTTTTGGATTTAGAAGCAGATATTTCCCTGTGCTTACTGCTGTTTCTTCCATATGCCGGTAATGGGCTGAAAACGCCTGTTTTGGGACTCTGCAGAGAAAGTGTTTGCAGACTGCTGAATCCACACACGGGTTTAACTCTGGAAGTTGAGTGCACACATTGACAACCGTTCTGTTAGATAGCTGCGTTTTGGATTTAGAAGCAGATATTTCCCTGTGCTTACTGCTGTTTCTTCCATATGCCGGTAATGGGCTGAAAACGCCTGTTTTGGGACTCTGCAGAGAAAGCGTTTGCAGACTGCTGAATCCACACACGGGTTTAACTCTGGAAGTTGAGTGGACCCATTGACAACCGTTCTGTTAGATAGCTGCGTTTTGGATTTAGAAGCAGATATTTCCCTGTGCTTACTGCTGTTTCTTCCATATGCCGGTAATGGGCTGAAAACGCCTGTTTTGGGACTCTGCAGAGAAAGTGTTTGCAGACTGCTGAATCCACACACGGGTTTAACTCTGGAAGTTGAGTGCACACATTGACAACCGTTCTGTTAGATAGCTGCGTTTTGGATTTAGAAGCAGATATTTCCCTGTGCTTACTGCTGTTTCTTCCATATGCCGGTAATGGGCTGAAAACGCCTGTTTTGGGACTCTGCAGAGAAAGTGTTTGCAGACTGCTGAATCCACACACGGGTTTAACTCTGGAAGTTGAGTGCACACATTGTCAACCGTTCTGTTAGATTGCCGCGTTTTGGATTTAGAAGCAGATATTTCCCTGTGCTTACTGCTGTTTCTTCCATATGCCGGTAATGGGCTGAAAACGCCTGTTTTGGGACTCTGCAGAGAAAGTGTTTGCAGACTGCTGAATCCACACACGGGTTTAACTCTGGAAGTTGAGTGCACACATTGACAACCGTTCTGTTAGATAGCTGCGTTTTGGATTTAGAAGCAGATATTTCCCTGTGCTTACTGCTGTTTCTTCCATATGCCGGTAATGGGTTGAAAACGCCTGTTTTGGGACTCTGCAGAGAAAGTGTTTGCAGACTGCTGAATCCACACACGGGTTTAACTCTGGAAGTTGAGTGCACACATTGACAACCGTTCTGTTAGATAGCTGCGTTTTGGATTTAGAAGCAGATATTTCCCTGGGCTTACTGCTGTTTCTTCCATATGCCTGTAATGGGCTGAAAACGCCTGTTTTGGGACTCTGCAGAGAAAGCGTTTGCAGACTGCTGAATCCACACACGGGTTTAACTCTGGAAGTTGAGTGCACACATTGACAACCGTTCTGTTAGATAGCTGCGTTTTGGATTTAGAAGCAGATATTTCCCTGTGCTTACTGCTGTTTCTTCCATATGCCGGTAATGGGCTGAAAACGCCTGTTTTGGGACTCTGCAGAGAAAGCGTTTGCAGACTGCTGAATCCACACACGGGTTTAACTCTGGAAGTTGAGTGCACACATTGACAACCGTTCTGTTAGATAGCTGCGTTTTGGATTTAGAAGCAGATATTTCCCTGTGCTTACTGCTGTTTCTTCCATAGGCCGGTAACGGACTGAAAACGCCTGTTTTGGGACTCTGCAGAGAAAGTGTTTGCAGACTGCTGCATCCACACACGGGTTTAACTCTGGAAGTTGAGTGCACACATTGACAACCGTTCTGTTAGATAGCTGCGTTTTGGATTTAGAAGCAGCTATTTCCCTGGGCTTACTGCTGTTTCTTCCATATGCCGGTAATGGGCTGAAAACGCCTGTTTTGGGACTCTGCAGAGAAAGTGTTTGCAGACTGCTGAATCCACACACGGGTTTAACTCTGGAAGTTGAGTGCACACATTGACAACCGTTCTGTTAGATAGCTGCGTTTTGGATTTAGAAGCAGATATTTCCCTGTGCTTACTGCTGTTTCTTCCATATGCCGGTAATGGGCTGAAAACGCCTGTTTTGGGACTCTGCAGAGAAAGTGTTTGCAGACTGCTGAATCCACACACGGGTTTAACTCTGGAAGTTGAGTGCACACATTGACAACCGTTCTGTTAGATAGCTGCGTTTTGGATTTAGAAGCAGATATTTCCCTGTGCTTACTGCTGTTTCTTCCATATGCCGGTAATGGGCTGAAAACGCCTGTTTCGGGACTCTGCAGAGAAAGCGTTTGCAGACTGCTGAATCCACACACGGGTTTAACTCTGGAAGTTGAGTGCACCCATTGACAACCGTTCTGTTAGATAGCTGCGTTTTGGATTTAGAAGCAGATATTTCCCTGTGCTTACTGCTGTTTCTTCCATATGCCGGTAATGGGCTGAAAACGCCTGTTTTGGGACTCTGCAGAGAAAGCGTTTGCAGACTGCTGAATCCACACACGGGTTTAACTCTGGAAGTTGAGTGCACCCATTGACAACCGTTCTGTTAGATAGCTGCGTTTTGGATTTAGAAGCAGATATTTCCCTGTGCTTACTGCTGTTTCTTCCATATGCCGGTAATGGGCTGAAAACGCCTGTTTTGGGACTCTGCACAGAAAGTGTTTGCAGACTGCTGAATCCACACACGGGTTTAACTCTGGAAGTTGAGTGCACACATTGACAACCGTTCTGTTAGATAGCTGCGTTTTGGATTTAGAAGCAGATATTTCCCTGGGCTTACTGCTGTTTCTTCCATATGCCGGTAATGGGCTGAAAACGCCTGTTTTGGGACTCTGCAGAGAAAGTGTTTGCAGAATGCTGAATCCACACACGGGTTTAACTCTGGAAGTTGAGTGCACACATTGACAACCGTTCTGTTAGATAGCTGCGTTTTGGATTTAGAAGCAGATATTTCCCTGTGCTTACTGCTGTTTCTTCCATATGCCGGTAATGGGTTGAAAACGCCTGTTTTGGGACTCTGCAGAGAAAGTGTTTGCAGACTGCTGAATCCACACACGGGTTTAACTCTGGAAGTTGAGTGCACACATTGACAACCGTTCTGTTAGATAGCTGCGTTTTGGATTTAGAAGCAGATATTTCCCTGGGCTTACTGCTGTTTCTTCCATATGCCGGTAATGGGCTGAAAACGCCTGTTTTGGGACTCTGCAGAGAAAGTGTTTGCAGACTGCTGAATCCACACACGGGTTTAACTCTGGAAGTTGAGTGCACACATTGACAACCGTTCTGTTAGATAGCTGCGTTTTGGATTTAGAAGCAGATATTTCCCTGTGCTTACTGCTGTTTCTTCCATATGCCGGTAATGGGCTGAAAACGCCTCTTTTGGAACTCTGCAGAGAAAGTGTTCGCAGACTGCTGCATCCACACAAGGGTTTAACTCTGGAAGTTGAGTGTACACCTTGACAACCGTTCTGTTAGATAGCTGCGTTTTGGATTTACAAGCAGCTATTTCCCTGGGCTTACTGCTGTTTCTTCCATATGCCGGTAATGGGCTGAAAACGCCTGTTTTGGGACTCTGCAGAGAAAGTGTTTGCAGACTGCTGAATCCACACACGGGTTTAACTCTGGAAGTTGAGTGCACACATTGACAACCGTTCTGTTAGATAGCCGCGTTTTGGATTTAGAAGCAGATATTTCCCTGTGCTTACTGCTGTTTCTTCCATATGCCGGTAATGGGCTGAAAACGCCTGTTTTGGGACTCTGCAGAGAAAGTGTTTGCAGACTGCTGAATCCACACACGGGTTTAACTCTGGAAGTTGAGTGCACACATTGACAACCGTTCTGTTAGATAGCTGCGTTTTGGATTTAGAAGCAGATATTTCCCTGTGCTTACTGCTGTTTCTTCCATATGCCGGTAATGGGCTGAAAACGCCTGTTTTGGGACTCTGCAGAGAAAGCGTTTGCAGACTGCTGAATCCACACACGGGTTTAACTCTGGAAGTTGAGTGGACCCATTGACAACCGTTCTGTTAGATAGCTGCGTTTTGGATTTAGAAGCAGATATTTCCCTGTGCTTACTGCTGTTTCTTCCATATGCCGGTAATGGGCTGAAAACGCCTGTTTTGGGACTCTGCAGAGAAAGTGTTTGCAGACTGCTGAATCCACACACGGGTTTAACTCTGGAAGTTGAGTGCACACATTGACAACCGTTCTGTTAGATAGCTGCGTTTTGGATTTAGAAGCAGATATTTCCCTGTGCTTACTGCTGTTTCTTCCATATGCCGGTAATGGGCTGAAAACGCCTGTTTTGGGACTCTGCAGAGAAAGTGTTTGCAGACTGCTGAATCCACACACGGGTTTAACTCTGGAAGTTGAGTGCACACATTGACAACCGTTCTGTTAGATAGCTGCGTTTTGGATTTAGAAGCAGATATTTCCCTGTGCTTACTGCTGTTTCTTCCATATGCCGGTAATGGGCTGAAAACGCCTGTTTTGGGACTCTGCAGAGAAAGTGTTTGCAGACTGCTGAATCCACACACGGGTTTAACTCTGGAAGTTGAGTGCACACATTGAAAACCGTTCTGTTAGATAGCTGCGTTTTGGATTTAGAAGCAGATATTTCCCTGTGCTTACTGCTGTTTCTTCCATATGCCGGTAATGGGCTGAAAACGCCTGTTTTGGGACTCTGCAGAGAAAGTGTTTGCAGACTGCTGAATCCACACACGGGTTTAACTCTGGAAGTTGAGTGCACACATTGACAACCGTTCTGTTAGATAGCTGCGTTTTGGATTTAGAAGCAGATATTTCCCTGTGCTTACTGCTGTTTCTTCCATATGCCGGTAACGGACTGAAAACGCCTGTTTTGGGACTCTGCAGAGAAAGTGTTTGCAGACTGCTGAATCCACACACGGGTTTAACTCTGGAAGTTGAGTGCACACATTGACAACCGTTCTGTTAGATAGCTGCGTTTTGGATTTAGAAGCAGATATTTCCCTGTGCTTACTGCTGTTTCTTCCATATGCCGGTAATGGGCTGAAAACGCCTGTTTTGGGACTCTGCAGAGAAAGTGTTTGCAGACTGCTGAATCCACACACGGGTTTAACTCTGGAAGTTGAGTGCACACATTGACAACCGTTCTGTTAGATAGCTGCGTTTTGGATTTAGAAGCAGATATTTCCCTGGGCTTACTGCTGTTTCTTCCATATGCCGGTAATGGGCTGAAAACGCCTGTTTTGGGACTCTGCAGAGAAAGTGTTTGCAGAATGCTGAATCCACACAC
Source organism: Aotus nancymaae (assembly GCF_030222135.1). Lineage (NCBI taxonomy): Eukaryota > Metazoa > Chordata > Mammalia > Primates > Aotidae > Aotus > Aotus nancymaae. Next base: position 267,300 of record NW_026988946.1, on the reverse strand, counting down.
GGGTTTAACTCTGGAAGTTGAGTGCACAAATTGACAACCGTTCTGTTAGATAGCTGCGTTTTGGATTTAGAAGCAGATATTTCCCTGTGCTTACTGCTGTTTCTTCCATATGCCGGTAATGGGCTGAAAACGCCTGTTTTGGGACTCTGCAGAGAAAGTGTTTGCAGACTGCTGAATCCACACACGGGTTTAACTCTGGAAGTTGAGTGCACACATTGACAACCGTTCGGTTAGATATCTGCGTTTTGGATTTAGAAGCAGATATTTCCCTGTGCTTACTGCTGTTTCTTCCATATGCCGGTAATGGGCTGAAAACGCCTGTTTTGGGACTCTGCAGAGAAAGTGTTTGCAGACTGCTGAATCCACACACGGGTTTAACTCTGGAAGTTGAGTGCACACATTGACAACCTTTCTGTTAGATAGCTGCGTTTTGGATTTAGAAGCAGCTATTTCCCTGGGCTTACTGCTGTTTCTTCCATATGCCGGTAATGGGCTGAAAACGCCTGTTTTGGGACTCTGCAGAGAAAGTGTTTCCAGACTGCTGAATCCACACACGGGTTTAACTCTGGAAGTTGAGTGCACACATTGACAACCGTTCTGTTAGATAGCTGCGTTTTGGATTTAGAAGCAGATATTTCCCTGTGCTTACTGCTGTTTCTTCCATATGCCGGTAATGGGCTGAAAACGCCTGTTTTGGGACTCTGCAGAGAAAGTGTTTGCAGACTGCTGAATCCACACACGGGTTTAACTCTGGAAGTTGAGTGCACACATTGACAACCGTTCTGTTAGATAGCTGCGTTTTGGATTTAGAAGCAGATATTTCCCTGTGCTTACTGCTGTTTCTTCCATATGCCGGTAATGGGCTGAAAACGCCTGTTTCGGGACTCTGCAGAGAAAGCGTTTGCAGACTGCTGAATCCACACACGGGTTTAACTCTGGAAGTTGAGTGCACCCATTGACAACCGTTCTGTTAGATAGCTGCGTTTTGGATTTAGAAGCAGATATTTCCCTGTGCTTACTGCTGTTTCTTCCATATGCCGGTAATGGGCTGAAAACGCCTGTTTTGGGACTCTGCAGAGAAAGCGTTTGCAGACTGCTGAATCCACACACGGGTTTAACTCTGGAAGTTGAGTGCACCCATTGACAACCGTTCTGTTAGATAGCTGCGTTTTGGATTTAGAAGCAGATATTTCCCTGTGCTTACTGCTGTTTCTTCCATATGCCGGTAATGGGCTGAAAACGCCTGTTTTGGGACTCTGCACAGAAAGTGTTTGCAGACTGCTGAATCCACACACGGGTTTAACTCTGGAAGTTGAGTGCACACATTGACAACCGTTCTGTTAGATAGCTGCGTTTTGGATTTAGAAGCAGATATTTCCCTGTGCTTACTGCTGTTTCTTCCATATGCCGGTAATGGGTTGAAAACGCCTGTTTTGGGACTCTGCAGAGAAAGTGTTTGCAGACTGCTGAATCCACACACGGGTTTAACTCTGGAAGTTGAGTGCACACATTGACAACCGTTCTGTTAGATAGCTGGGTTTTGGATTTAGAAGCAGATATTTCCCTGGGCTTACTGCTGTTTCTTCCATATGCCTGTAATGGGCTGAAAACGCCTGTTTTGGGACTCTGCAGAGAAAGTGTTTGCAGACTGCTGAATCCACACACGGGTTTAACTCTGGAAGTTGAGTGCACACATTGACAACCGTTCTGTTAGATAGCTGCGTTTTGGATTTAGAAGCAGATATTTCCCTGTGCTTACTGCTGTTTCTTCCATATGCCGGTAATGGGCTGAAAACGCCTGTTTTGGGACTCTGCAGAGAAAGTGTTTGCAGACTGCTGAATCCACACACGGGTTTAACTCTGGAAGTTGAGTGCACACATTGACAACCGTTCTGTTAGATAGCTGCGTTTTGGATTTAGAAGCAGATATTTCCCTGTGCTTACTGCTGTTTCTTCCATATGCCGGTAACGGACTGAAAACGCCTGTTTTGGAACTCTGCAGAGAAAGTGTTTGCAGACTGCTGCATCCACACACGGGTTTAACTCTGGAAGTTGAGTGCACACATTGACAACCGTTCTGTTAGATAGCTGCGTTTTGGATTTAGAAGCAGATATTTCCCTGGGCTTACTGCTGTTTCTTCCATATGCCGGTAATGGGCTGAAAACGCCTGTTTTGGGACTCTGCAGAGAAAGTGTTTGCAGACTGCTGAATCCACACACGGGTTTAACTCTGGAAGTTGAGTGCACACATTGACAACCGTTCTGTTAGATAGCTGCGTTTTGGATTTAGAAGCAGATATTTCCCTGGGCTTACTGCTGTTTCTTCCATATGCCGGTAATGGGCTGAAAACGCCTGTTTTGGGACTCTGCAGAGAAAGTGTTTGCAGAATGCTGAATCCACACACGGGTTTAACTCTGGAAGTTGAGTGCACACATTGACAACCGTTCTGTTAGATAGCTGCGTTTTGGATTTAGAAGCAGATATTTCCCTGTGCTTACTGCTGTTTCTTCCATATGCCGGTAATGGGCTGAAAACGCCTGTTTTGGGACTCTGCAGAGAAAGTGTTTGCAGACTGCTGAATCCACACACGGGTTTAACTCTGGAAGTTGAGTGCACACATTGACAACCGTTCTGTTAGATAGCTGCGTTTTGGATTTAGAAGCAGATATTTCCCTGGGCTTACTGCTGTTTCTTCCATATGCCGGTAATGGGCTGAAAACGCCTGTTTTGGGACTCTGCAGAGAAAGTGTTTGCAGAATGCTGAATCCACACACGGGTTTAACTCTGGAAGTTGAGTGCACAAATTGACAACCGTTCTGTTAGATAGCTGCGTTTTGGATTTAGAAGCAGATATTTCCCTGTGCTTACTGCTGTTTCTTCCATATGCCGGTAATGGGCTGAAAACGCCTGTTTTGGGACTCTGCAGAGAAAGTGTTTGCAGACTGCTGAATCCACACACGGGTTTAACTCTGGAAGTTGAGTGCACACATTGACAACCGTTCTGTTAGATAGCTGCGTTTTGGATTTAGAAGCAGATATTTCCCTGTGCTTACTGCTGTTTCTTCCATATGCCGGTAATGGGCTGAAAACGCCTGTTTTGGGACTCTGCAGAGAAAGTGTTTGCAGACTGCTGAATCCACACACGGGTTTAACTCTGGAAGTTGAGTGCACACATTGACAACCTTTCTGTTAGATAGCTGCGTTTTGGATTTAGAAGCAGCTATTTCCCTGGGCTTACTGCTGTTTCTTCCATATGCCGGTAATGGGCTGAAAACGCCTGTTTTGGGACTCTGCAGAGAAAGTGTTTGCAGACTGCTGAATCCACACACGGGTTTAACTCTGGAAGTTGAGTGCACACATTGACAACCGTTCTGTTAGATAGCTGCGTTTTGGATTTAGAAGCAGATATTTCCCTATGCTTACTGCTGTTTCTTCCATATGCCGGTAATGGGCTGAAAACGCCTGTTTTGGGACTCTGCAGAGAAAGTGTTTTCAGACTGCTGAATCCACACACGGGTTTAACTCTGGAAGTTGAGTGCACACATTGACAACCGTTCTGTTAGATAGCTGCGTTTTGGATTTAGAAGCAGATATTTCCCTGTGCTTACTGCTGTTTCTTCCATATGCCGGTAATGGGCTGAAAACGCCTGTTTTGGGACTCTGCAGAGAAAGCGTTTGCAGACTGCTGAATCCACACACGGGTTTAACTCTGGAAGTTGAGTGCACCCATTGACAACCGTTCTGTTAGATAGCTGCGTTTTGGATTTAGAAGCAGATATTTCCCTGTGCTTACTGCTGTTTCTTCCATATGCCGGTAATGGGCTGAAAACGCCTGTTCTGGGACTCTGCAGAGAAAGCGTTTGCAGACTGCTGAATCCACACACGGGTTTAACTCTGGAAGTTGAGTGCACCCATTGACAACCGTTCTGTTAGATAGCTGCGTTTTGGATTTAGAAGCAGATATTTCCCTGTGCTTACTGCTGTTTCTTCCATATGCCGGTAATGGGCTGAAAACGCCTGTTTTGGGACTCTGCAGAGAAAGTGTTTGCAGACTGCTGAATCCACACACGGGTTTAACTCTGGAAGTTGAGTGCACACATTGACAACCGTTCTGTTAGATAGCTGCGTTTTGGATTTAGAAGCAGATATTTCCCTGTGCTTACTGCTGTTTCTTCCATATGCCGGTAATGGGTTGAAAACGCCTGTTTTGGGACTCTGCAGAGAAAGTGTTTGCAGACTGCTGAATCCACACACGGGTTTAACTCTGGAAGTTGAGTGCACACATTGACAACCGTTCTGTTAGATAGCTGGGTTTTGGATTTAGAAGCAGATATTTCCCTGGGCTTACTGCTGTTTCTTCCATATGCCTGTAATGGGCTGAAAACGCCTGTTTTGGGACTCTGCAGAGAAAGTGTTTGCAGACTGCTGAATCCACACACGGGTTTAACTCTGGAAGTTGAGTGCACACATTGACAACCGTTCTGTTAGATAGCTGCGTTTTGGATTTAGAAGCAGATATTTCCCTGTGCTTACTGCTGTTTCTTCCATATGCCGGTAATGGGCTGAAAACGCCTGTTTTGGGACTCTGCAGAGAAAGTGTTTGCAGACTGCTGAATCCACACACGGGTTTAACTCTGGAAGTTGAGTGCACACATTGACAACCGTTCTGTTAGATAGCTGCGTTTTGGATTTAGAAGCAGATATTTCCCTGTGCTTACTGCTGTTTCTTCCAAATGCCGGTAACGGACTGAAAACGCCTGTTTTGGGACTCTGCAGAGAAAGTGTTTGCAGACTGCTGCATCCACACACGGGTTTAACTCTGGAAGTTGAGTGCACACATTGACAACCGTTCTGTTAGATAGCTGCGTTTTGGATTTAGAAGCAGATATTTCCCTGGGCTTACTGCTGTTTCTTCCATATGCCGGTAATGGGCTGAAAACGCCTGTTTTGGGACTCTGCAGAGAAAGTGTTTGCAGACTGCTGAATCCACACACGGGTTTAACTCTGGAAGTTGAGTGCACCCATTGACAACCGTTCTGTTAGATAGCTGCGTTTTGGATTTAGAAGCAGATATTTCCCTGTGCTTACTGCTGTTTCTTCCATATGCCGGTAATGGGCTGAAAACGCCTGTTTTGGGACTCTGCAGAGAAAGTGTATGCAGACTGCTGAATCCACACACGGGTTTAACTCTGGAAGTTGAGTGCACACATTGACAACCGTTCTGTTAGATAGCTGCGTTTTGGATTTAGAAGCAGATATTTCCCTGGGCTTACTGCTGTTTCTTCCATATGCCGGTAATGGGCTGAAAACGCCTGTTTTGGGACTCTGCAGAGAAAGTGTTTGCAGACTGCTGAATCCACACACGGGTTTAACTCTGGAAGTTGAGTGCACACATTGACAACCTTTCTGTTAGATAGCTGCGTTTTGGATTTAGAAGCAGCTATTTCCCTGGGCTTACTGCTGTTTCTTCCATATGCCGGTAATGGGCTGAAAACGCCTGTTTTGGGACTCTGCAGAGAAAGTGTTTGCAGACTGCTGAATCCACACACGGGTTTAACTCTGGAAGTTGAGTGCACACATTGACAACCGTTCTGTTAGATAGCTGCGTTTTGGATTTAGAAGCAGATATTTCCCTGTGCTTACTGCTGTTTCTTCCATATGCCGGTAATGGGCTGAAAACGCCTGTTTTGGGACTCTGCAGAGAAAGTGTTTGCAGACTGCTGAATCCACACACGGGTTTAACTCTGGAAGTTGAGTGCACACATTGACAACCGTTCTGTTAGATAGCTGCGTTTTGGATTTAGAAGCAGATATTTCCCTGTGCTTACTGCTGTTTCTTCCATATGCCGGTAATGGGCTGAAAACGCCTGTTTTGGGACTCTGCAGAGAAAGTGTTTGCAGACTGCTGAATCCACACACGGGTTTAACTCTGGAAGTTGAGTGCACACATTGACAACCGTTCTGTTAGATAGCTGCGTTTTGGATTTAGAAGCAGATATTTCCCTGGGCTTACTGCTGTTTCTTCCATATGCCGGTAATGGGCTGAAAACGCCTGTTTTGGGACTCTGCAGAGAAAGTGTTTGCAGACTGCTGAATCCACACACGGGTTTAACTCTGGAAGTTGAGTGCACAAATTGACAACCGTTCTGTTAGATAGCTGCGTTTTGGATTTAGAAGCAGCTATTTCCCTGGGCTTACTGCTGTTTCTTCCATATGCCGGTAATGGGCTGAAAACGCCTGTTTTGGGACTCTGCAGAGAAAGTGTTTGCAGACTGCTGAATCCACACACGGGTTTAACTCTGGAAGTTGAGTGCACACATTGACAACCGTTCTGTTAGATAGCTGCGTTTTGGATTTAGAAGCAGATATTTCCCTGTGCTTACTGCTGTTTCTTCCATATGCCGGTAATGGGCTGAAAACGCCTGTTTTGGGACTCTGCAGAGAAAGTGTTTGCAGACTGCTGAATCCACACACGGGTTTAACTCTGGAAGTTGAGTGCACACATTGACAACCGTTCTGTTAGATAGCTGCGTTTTGGATTTAGAAGCAGATATTTCCCTGGGCTTACTGCTGTTTCTTCCATATGCCGGTAATGGGCTGAAAACGCCTGTTTTGGGACTCTGCAGAGAAAGTGTTTGCAGACTGCTGAATCCACACACGGGTTTAACTCTGGAAGTTGAGTGCACAAATTGACAACCGTTCTGTTAGATAGCTGCGTTTTGGATTTAGAAGCAGATATTTCCCTGTGCTTACTGCTGTTTCTTCCATATGCCGGTAATGGGCTGAAAACGCCTGTTTTGGGACTCTGCAGAGAAAGTGTTTGCAGACTGCTGAATCCACACACGGGTTTAACTCTGGAAGTTGAGTGCACACATTGACAACCGTTCTGTTAGATAGCTGCGTTTTGGATTTAGAAGCAGATATTTCCCTGTGCTTACTGCTGTTTCTTCCATATGCCGGTAATGGGCTGAAAACGCCTGTTTTGGGACTCTGCAGAGAAAGCGTTTGCAGACTGCTGAATCCACACACGGGTTTAACTCTGGAAGTTGAGTGCACACATTGAAAACCTTTCTGTTAGATAGCTGCCTTTTGGATTTAGAAGCAGCTATTTCCCTGGGCTTACTGCTGTTTCTTCCATATGCCGGTAATGGGCTGAAAACGCCTGTTTTGGGACTCTGCAGAGAAAGTGTTTGCAGACTGCTGAATCCACACACGGGTTTAACTCTGGAAGTTGAGTGCACACATTGACAACCGTTCTGTTAGATTGCCGCGTTTTGGATTTAGAAGCAGATATTTCCCTGTGCTTACTGCTGTTTCTTCCATATGCCGGTAATGGGCTGAAAACGCCTGTTTTGGGACTCTGCAGAGAAAGTGTTTGCAGACTGCTGAATCCACACACGGGTTTAACTCTGGAAGTTGAGTGCACACATTGACAACCGTTCTGTTAGATAGCTGCGTTTTGGATTTAGAAGCAGATATTTCCCTGTGCTTACTGCTGTTTCTTCCATATGCCGGTAATGGGCTGAAAACGCCTGTTTTGGGACTCTGCAGAGAAAGCGTTTGCAGACTGCTGAATCCACACACGGGTTTAACTCTGGAAGTTGAGTGCACCCATTGACAACCGTTCTGTTAGATAGCTGCGTTTTGGATTTAGAAGCAGATATTTCCCTCTGCTTACTGCTGTTTCTTCCATATGCCGGTAATGGGTTGAAAACGCCTGTTTTGGGACTCTGCAGAGAAAGCGTTTGCAGACTGCTGAATCCACACACGGGTTTAACTCTGGAAGTTGAGTGCACCCATTGACAACCGTTCTGTTAGATAGCTGCGTTTTGGATTTAGAAGCAGATATTTCCCTGTGCTTACTGCTGTTTCTTCCATATGCCGGTAATGGGCTGAAAACGCCTGTTTTGGGACTCTGCAGAGAAAGGGTTTGCAGACTGCTGAATCCACACACGGGTTTAACTCTGGAAGTTGAGTGCACACATTGACAACCTTTCTGTTAGATAGCTGCGTTTTGGATTTAGAAGAAGATATTTCCCTGGGCTTACTGCTGTTTCTTCCATATGTCGGTAATGGGCTGAAAACGCCTGTTTTGGGACTCTGGAGAAAAAGTGTTTGCAGACTGCTGAATCCACACACGGGTTTAACTCTGGAAGTTGAGTGAACACATTGACAACCGTTCTGTTAGATAGCTGCGTTTTGAATTTAGAAGCAGATATTTTCCTGGGCTTACTGCTGTTTCTTCCATATGCCGGTAATGGGCTGAAAACGCCTGTTTTGGGACTCTGCAGAGAAAGTGTTTGCAGACTGCTGAATCCACACTCGGGTTTAACTCTGGAAGTTGAGTGCACACATTGAGAACCGTTCTGTTAGATAGCTGCGTTTTGGATTTAGAAGCAGATATTTCCCTGGGCTTACTGCTGTTTCTTCCATATGCCGGTAATGGGCTGAAAACGCCTGTTTTGGGACTCTGCAGAGAAAGTGTTTGCAGACTGCTGAATCCACACACGGGTTTAACTCTGGAAGTTGAGTGCACACATTGACAACCGTTCTGTTAGATAGCTGCGTTTTGAATTTAGAAGCAGATATTTCCCTGTGCTTACTGCTGTTTCTTCCATATGCCGGTAATGGGCTGAAAACGCCTGTTTTGGGACTCTGCAGAGAAAGCGTTTGCAGACTGCTGAATCCACACACGGGTTTAACTCTGGAAGTTGAGTGCACACATTGACAACCGTTCTGTTAGATAGCTGCGTTTTGGATTTAGAAGCAGATATTTCCCTGGGCTTACTGCTGTTTCTTCCATATGCCGGTAATGGGCTGAAAACGCCTGTTTTGGGACTCTGCAGAGAAAGTGTTTGCAGACTGCTGAATCCCCACACGGGTTTATCTCTGGAAGTTGAGTGCACGCATTGACAACCATTCAGTTAGATAGAGCTGCCTTTTGGTTTTAGAAGCAGTTATTTCTCCTTACAGCATATACTCTCATTCACTCTGGAATATCCAAACGCAGCTCCTAAAAGAAACGGGTTTCTAAGTATAATGAGATATTTCTCTTTACATCTTGTACCCCAGTACACTCTGATATATGCATTCGCAGCTCCTGGAAGAAACGTGTTTGTAACTCGCTGAATCTGAGCATATATTGAAGTCTCTTAGGTGAATGAACACACAGCACAGGAGTTTGAAAAAAACATTTCTTCCATGTTATAGATGCACTGTTACTTCTATTGCTTTTAAGCTGGTGTTTTCCTGGAAATGTTGGTTTTAGAATTTCCATATAAATGGTTTGTAAACTGCTGCTTAAGTGGAGCAGTTTAATTCGTTAAGTTGAATGCCCTCATTCACAATCATTCTGTTAGCTAGCTCCGTTTTGGTTTTAGAAGCCTGTGTTTCTAGTTACAGCATATACTCCCATTCATTCTGGAATAGCCAAACGCAGCTCCCAGAATAGACGTGTTTCTAAGTCGCTGAATCTCAACATAGATTCAACTCCCTTAGGTGAACGAACACACAGCACAGCAGTTTGAAAGAAATGTTTTATTTGAGTTTTAGACGCAGTCTTATTGCTATTTCTTAGAGGCCGGTATTTTGCTGGGAATGTCTGTTTTAGAATCTGCACAAAAATCTTTTCTAAACTGCTGCATAGAAACAACAGTTTATCTCAATAAGCTGAAGGCACACAGTGACAACCATTCTGTTAGATGGCTCCGTGTTTGTTTTAGAACCAGATATTTCACTTTAAACCTTATACTCCAGTACACTCTGGAATATGCAAATGCAGCTCCTGGAAGAAACGTGTTTCTTACTCGCTGAATCTGAACATATACTCAAGACTCTTAGGTGAATGAACACAGAGCAGAGCATTTTGAAGAAAACGTTTCTTCTATGTTATAGATGCAGTCTTACTGCTACTTCTTTTAGGCTGGTGTTTTGCTGCAAATGTTGATTTTAGAATTTGCATATAAAGGGTTTCTAAACTGCTGCCTAAGAAGAGCAGATTAACCCTTTAAGTTGAATGCACACATTCACAACCATTCTGTTAGATAGCTCCGTTTTGGTTTTAGAAACAGATATTTCTCTTTACAGCATTTACTCCCATACACTCTGGTATATCGAAATGCAGCTCCTAGAATAAACGTGTTTCAAACTCGCTGAATCCAAACATAGATTCAACGACCTTTGGTGAACGAACACACTGCAGAGCAGTTTGAAAGAAACGTTCCCTCTGAGTTTTAGAAGCAGTCTTACTGCGATTTCTTATAGGCCGGTATTTTGCTGGAAATGTCTGTTTGAGAATCTACACAGAAATGTTTTCTAAACTGCTGCATACAAACAGCAGTTTAGCTCAGTAAGTTGAATGCACACATTGACAACCATTCCATTAGATCATCCGTTTTTCTTTTGGAACGAGACATTTGTCTTTACATCTTATACTCCAGTATACTCTGGAATAGGCAAACACAGCTCCTGGAAGAAACGTGTTGCTAACTAGCTGAATCTGAACATATATTCAAGTCTCTTATATGAATGAACACACAGCAAAGCAGTTTGAAAACAGTTTCTTCCATGTTAAAGATTCAGTCTTACTGCTATTTCCTATAGGCTGGTGTTTTGCTGGAAAGGATTGTATGAGAATTTGCATATAAAGGGTTTCTAAAGTGCTGCATGAGAAGAGCAGTTTACCTCTTTAAGCCGAAGGCACACATTCACAACCACTCTGCTAGATAGATCCATTTTGGTTTTAGAAACAGATATTTCTCATTACAGCGTATACTCCCATTCATTCTGGAATATCCAAAGACAGCTCCTAGAATAAACGTGTTTCTATCTCGCTGAATCTAAACATAGATTCAATTCCCTTAGGTCAAAGAACACATGGCCGAGCAGTTTGAAAGAAACGTTTCTTCTGAGTTTTAGACGCAGTCTTAATGCTCTTTCTTATACATGCCGGTACTGGGCCGGAAGGCCTGTTTTGAGACCCTGCACAGAAAGTGTTTGCAGACTGCTGAATCCACACACGGGTTTAACTCTGGAAGTTGAGTGCACACATTGACAACCGTTCTGTTAGATAGCTGCGTTTTGGATTTAGAAGCAGATATTTCCCTGTGCTTACTGCTGTTTCTTCCATATGCCGGTAATGGGCTGAAAACGCCTGTTTTGGGACTCTGCAGAGAAAGTGTTTGCAGACTGCTGAATCCACACACGGGTTTAACTCTGGAAGTGGAGTGCACACATTGACAACCGTTCTGTTAGATAGCTGCGTTTTGGATTTAGAAGCAGATATTTCCCTGGGCTTACTGCTGTTTCTTCCATATGCCTGTAATGGGCTGAAAACGCCTGTTTTGGGACTCTGCAGAGAAAGTGTTTGCAGACTGCTGAATCCACACACGGGTTTAACTCTGGAAGTTGAGTGCACACATTGACAACCGTTCTGTTAGATAGCTGCGTTTTGGATTTAGAAGCAGATATTTCCCTGTGCTTACTGCTGTTTCTTCCATATGCCGGTAATGGGCTGAAAACGCCTGTTTTGGGACTCTGCAGAGAAAGTGTTTGCAGACTGCTGAATCCACACACGGGTTTAACTCTGGAAGTTGAGTGCACACATTGACAACCGTTCTGTTAGATAGCTGCGTTTTGGATTTAGAAGCAGATATTTCCCTGGGCTTACTGCTGTTTCTTCCATATGCCGGTAATGGGCTGAAAACGCCTGTTTTGGGACTCTGCAGAGAAAGTGTTTGCAGACTGCTGAATCCACACACGGGTTTAACTCTGGAAGTTGAGTGCACAAATTGACAACCGTTCTGTTAGATAGCTGCGTTTTGGATTTAGAAGCAGCTATTTCCCTGGGCTTACTGCTGTTTCTTCCATATGCCGGTAATGGGCTGAAAACGCCTGTTTTGGGACTCTGCAGAGAAAGTGTTTGCAGACTGCTGAATCCACACACGGGTTTAACTCTGGAAGTTGAGTGCACACATTGACAACCGTTCTGTTAGATAGCTGCGTTTTGGATTTAGAAGCAGATATTTCCCTGTGCTTACTGCTGTTTCTTCCATATGCCGGTAATGGGCTGAAAACGCCTGTTTTGGGACTCTGCAGAGAAAGTGTTTGCAGACTGCTGAATCCACACACGGGTTTAACTCTGGAAGTTGAGTGCACACATTGACAACCGTTCTGTTAGATAGCTGCGTTTTGGATTTAGAAGCAGATATTTCCCTGGGCTTACTGCTGTTTCTTCCATATGCCGGTAATGGGCTGAAAACGCCTGTTTTGGGACTCTGCAGAGAAAGTGTTTGCAGACTGCTGAATCCACACACGGGTTTCACTCTGGAAGTTGAGTGCACAAATTGACAACCGTTCTGTTAGATAGCTGCGTTTTGGATTTAGAAGCAGATATTTCCCTGTGCTTACTGCTGTTTCTTCCATATGCCGGTAATGGGCTGAAAACGCCTGTTTTGGGACTCTGCAGAGAAAGTGTTTGCAGACTGCTGAATCCACACACGGGTTTAACTCTGGAAGTTGAGTGCACACATTGACAACCGTTCTGTTAGATAGCTGCGTTTTGGATTTAGAAGCAGATATTTCCCTGTGCTTACTGCTGTTTCTTCCATATGCCGGTAATGGGCTGAAAACGCCTGTTTTGGGACTCTGCAGAGAAAGTGTTTGCAGACTGCTGAATCCACACACGGGTTTAACTCTGGAAGTTGAGTGCACACATTGACAACCTTTCTGTTAGATAGCTGCGTTTTGGATTTAGAAGCAGCTATTTCCCTGGGCTTACTGCTGTTTCTTCCATATGCCGGTAATGGGCTGAAAACGCCTGTTTTGGGACTCTGCAGAGAAAGTGTTTGCAGACTGCTGAATCCACACACGGGTTTAACTCTGGAAGTTGAGTGCACACATTGACAACCGTTCTGTTAGATTGCCGCGTTTTGGATTTAGAAGCAGATATTTCCCTGTGCTTACTGCTGTTTCTTCCATATGCCGGTAATGGGCTGAAAACGCCTGTTTTGGGACTCTGCAGAGAAAGTGTTTGCAGACTGCTGAATCCACACACGGGTTTAACTCTGGAAGTTGAGTGCACACATTGACAACCGTTCTGTTAGATAGCTGCGTTTTGGATTTAGAAGCAGATATTTCCCTGTGCTTACTGCTGTTTCTTCCATATGCCGGTAATGGGCTGAAAACGCCTGTTTTGGGACTCTGCAGAGAAAGCGTTTGCAGACTGCTGAATCCACACACGGGTTTAACTCTGGAAGTTGAGTGCACCCATTGACAACCGTTCTGTTAGATAGCTGCGTTTTGGATTTAGAAGCAGATATTTCCCTGTGCTTACTGCTGTTTCTTCCATATGCCGGTAATGGGCTGAAAACGCCTGTTTTGGGACTCTGCAGAGAAAGCGTTTGCAGACTGCTGAATCCACACACGGGTTTAACTCTGGAAGTTGAGTGCACACATTGACAACCGTTCTGTTAGATAGCTGCGTTTTGGATTTAGAAGCAGATATTTCCCTGTGCTTACTGCTGTTTCTTCCATATGCCGGTAATGGGCTGAAAACGCCTGTTTTGGGACTCTGCAGAGAAAGTGTTTGCAGACTGCTGAATCCACACACGGGTTTAACTCTGGAAGTTGAGTGCACACATTGACAACCTTTCTGTTAGATAGCTGCGTTTTGGATTTAGAAGAAGATATTTCCCTGGGCTTACTGCTGTTTCTTCCATATGTCGGTAATGGGCTGAAAACGCCTGTTTTGGGACTCTGGAGAAAAAGTGTTTGCAGACTGCTGAATCCACACACGGGTTTAACTCTGGAAGTTGAGTGCACACATTGACAACCGTTCTGTTAGATAGCTGCGTTTTGAATTTAGAAGCAGATATTTTCCTGGGCTTACTGCTGTTTCTTCCATATGCCGGTAATGGGCTGAAAACGCCTGTTTTGGGACTCTGCAGAGAAAGTGTTTGCAGACTGCTGAATCCACACTCGGGTTTAACTCTGGAAGTTGAGTGCACACATTGAGAACCGTTCTGTTAGATAGCTGCGTTTTGGATTTAGAAGCAGATATTTCCCTGGGCTTACTGCTGTTTCTTCCATATGCCGGTAATGGGCTGAAAACGCCTGTTTTGGGACTCTGCAGAGAAAGTGTTTGCAGACTGCTGAATCCACACACGGGTTTAACTCTGGAAGTTGAGTGCACACATTGACAACCGTTCTGTTAGATAGCTGCGTTTTGAATTTAGAAGCAGATATTTCCCTGTGCTTACTGCTGTTTCTTCCATATGCCGGTAATGGGCTGAAAACGCCTGTTTTGGGACTCTGCAGAGAAAGCGTTTGCAGACTGCTGAATCCACACACGGGTTTAACTCTGGAAGTTGAGTGCACACATTGACAACCGTTCTGTTAGATAGCTGCGTTTTGGATTTAGAAGCAGATATTTCCCTGGGCTTACTGCTGTTTCTTCCATATGCCGGTAATGGGCTGAAAACGCCTGTTTTGGGACTCTGCAGAGAAAGTGTTTGCAGACTGCTGAATCCCCACACGGGTTTATCTCTGGAAGTTGAGTGCACGCATTGACAACCATTCAGTTAGATAGAGCTGCCTTTTGGTTTTAGAAGCAGTTATTTCTCCTTACAGCATATACTCTCATTCACTCTGGAATATCCAAACGCAGCTCCTAAAAGAAACGGGTTTCTAAGTATAATGAGATATTTCTCTTTACATCTTGTACCCCAGTACACTCTGATATATGCATTCGCAGCTCCTGGAAGAAACGTGTTTGTAACTCGCTGAATCTGAGCATATATTGAAGTCTCTTAGGTGAATGAACACACAGCACAGGAGTTTGAAAAAAACATTTCTTCCATGTTATAGATGCACTGTTACTTCTATTGCTTTTAAGCTGGTGTTTTCCTGGAAATGTTGGTTTTAGAATTTCCATATAAATGGTTTGTAAACTGCTGCTTAAGTGGAGCAGTTTAATTCGTTAAGTTGAATGCCCTCATTCACAATCATTCTGTTAGCTAGCTCCGTTTTGGTTTTAGAAGCCTGTGTTTCTAGTTACAGCATATACTCCCATTCATTCTGGAATAGCCAAACGCAGCTCCCAGAATAGACGTGTTTCTAAGTCGCTGAATCTCAACATAGATTCAACTCCCTTAGGTGAACGAACACACAGCACAGCAGTTTGAAAGAAATGTTTTATTTGAGTTTTAGACGCAGTCTTATTGCTATTTCTTAGAGGCCGGTATTTTGCTGGGAATGTCTGTTTTAGAATCTGCACAAAAATCTTTTCTAAACTGCTGCATAGAAACAACAGTTTATCTCAATAAGCTGAAGGCACACAGTGACAACCATTCTGTTAGATGGCTCCGTGTTTGTTTTAGAACCAGATATTTCACTTTAAACCTTATACTCCAGTACACTCTGGAATATGCAAATGCAGCTCCTGGAAGAAACGTGTTTCTTACTCGCTGAATCTGAACATATACTCAAGACTCTTAGGTGAATGAACACAGAGCAGAGCATTTTGAAGAAAACGTTTCTTCTATGTTATAGATGCAGTCTTACTGCTACTTCTTTTAGGCTGGTGTTTTGCTGCAAATGTTGATTTTAGAATTTGCATATAAAGGGTTTCTAAACTGCTGCCTAAGAAGAGCAGATTAACCCTTTAAGTTGAATGCACACATTCACAACCATTCTGTTAGATAGCTCCGTTTTGGTTTTAGAAACAGATATTTCTCTTTACAGCATTTACTCCCATACACTCTGGTATATCGAAATGCAGCTCCTAGAATAAACGTGTTTCAAACTCGCTGAATCCAAACATAGATTCAACGACCTTTGGTGAACGAACACACTGCAGAGCAGTTTGAAAGAAACGTTCCCTCTGAGTTTTAGAAGCAGTCTTACTGCGATTTCTTATAGGCCGGTATTTTGCTGGAAATGTCTGTTTGAGAATCTACACAGAAATGTTTTCTAAACTGCTGCATACAAACAGCAGTTTAGCTCAGTAAGTTGAATGCACACATTGACAACCATTCCATTAGATCATCCGTTTTTCTTTTGGAACGAGACATTTGTCTTTACATCTTATACTCCAGTATACTCTGGAATAGGCAAACACAGCTCCTGGAAGAAACGTGTTGCTAACTAGCTGAATCTGAACATATATTCAAGTCTCTTATATGAATGAACACACAGCAAAGCAGTTTGAAAACAGTTTCTTCCATGTTAAAGATTCAGTCTTACTGCTATTTCCTATAGGCTGGTGTTTTGCTGGAAAGGACTGTATGAGAATTTGCATATAAAGGGTTTCTAAAGTGCTGCATGAGAAGAGCAGTTTACCTCTTTAAGCCGAAGGCACACATTCACAACCACTCTGCTAGATAGATCCATTTTGGTTTTAGAAACAGATATTTCTCATTACAGCGTATACTCCCATTCATTCTGGAATATCCAAAGACAGCTCCTAGAATAAACGTGTTTCTATCTCGCTGAATCTAAACATAGATTCAATTCCCTTAGGTCAAAGAACACATGGCCGAGCAGTTTGAAAGAAACGTTTCTTCTGAGTTTTAGACGCAGTCTTAATGCTCTTTCTTATACATGCCGGTACTGGGCCGGAAGGCCTGTTTTGAGACCCTGCACAGAAAGTGTTTGCAGACTGCTGAATCCACACACGGGTTTAACTCTGGAAGTTGAGTGCACACATTGACAACCGTTCTGTTAGATAGCTGCGTTTTGGATTTAGAAGCAGATATTTCCCTGTGCTTACTGCTGTTTCTTCCATATGCCGGTAATGGGCTGAAAACGCCTGTTTTGGGACTCTGCAGAGAAAGTGTTTGCAGACTGCTGAATCCACACACGGGTTTAACTCTGGAAGTGGAGTGCACACATTGACAACCGTTCTGTTAGATAGCTGCGTTTTGGATTTAGAAGCAGATATTTCCCTGGGCTTACTGCTGTTTCTTCCATATGCCTGTAATGGGCTGAAAACGCCTGTTTTGGGACTCTGCAGAGAAAGTGTTTGCAGACTGCTGAATCCACACACGGGTTTAACTCTGGAAGTTGAGTGCACACATTGACAACCGTTCTGTTAGATAGCTGCGTTTTGGATTTAGAAGCAGATATTTCCCTGTGCTTACTGCTGTTTCTTCCATATGCCGGTAATGGGCTGAAAACGCCTGTTTTGGGACTCTGCAGAGAAAGTGTTTGCAGACTGCTGAATCCACACACGGGTTTAACTCTGGAAGTTGAGTGCACACATTGACAACCGTTCTGTTAGATAGCTGCGTTTTGGATTTAGAAGCAGATATTTCCCTGGGCTTACTGCTGTTTCTTCCATATGCCGGTAATGGGCTGAAAACGCCTGTTTTGGGACTCTGCAGAGAAAGTGTTTGCAGACTGCTGAATCCACACACGGGTTTAACTCTGGAAGTTGAGTGCACAAATTGACAACCGTTCTGTTAGATAGCTGCGTTTTGGATTTAGAAGCAGCTATTTCCCTGGGCTTACTGCTGTTTCTTCCATATGCCGGTAATGGGCTGAAAACGCCTGTTTTGGGACTCTGCAGAGAAAGTGTTTGCAGACTGCTGAATCCACACACGGGTTTAACTCTGGAAGTTGAGTGCACACATTGACAACCGTTCTGTTAGATAGCTGCGTTTTGGATTTAGAAGCAGATATTTCCCTGTGCTTACTGCTGTTTCTTCCATATGCCGGTAATGGGCTGAAAACGCCTGTTTTGGGACTCTGCAGAGAAAGTGTTTGCAGACTGCTGAATCCACACACGGGTTTAACTCTGGAAGTTGAGTGCACACATTGACAACCGTTCTGTTAGATAGCTGCGTTTTGGATTTAGAAGCAGATATTTCCCTGGGCTTACTGCTGTTTCTTCCATATGCCGGTAATGGGCTGAAAACGCCTGTTTTGGGACTCTGCAGAGAAAGTGTTTGCAGACTGCTGAATCCACACACGGGTTTCACTCTGGAAGTTGAGTGCACAAATTGACAACCGTTCTGTTAGATAGCTGCGTTTTGGATTTAGAAGCAGATATTTCCCTGTGCTTACTGCTGTTTCTTCCATATGCCGGTAATGGGCTGAAAACGCCTGTTTTGGGACTCTGCAGAGAAAGTGTTTGCAGACTGCTGAATCCACACACGGGTTTAACTCTGGAAGTTGAGTGCACACATTGACAACCGTTCTGTTAGATAGCTGCGTTTTGGATTTAGAAGCAGATATTTCCCTGTGCTTACTGCTGTTTCTTCCATATGCCGGTAATGGGCTGAAAACGCCTGTTTTGGGACTCTGCAGAGAAAGTGTTTGCAGACTGCTGAATCCACACACGGGTTTAACTCTGGAAGTTGAGTGCACACATTGACAACCTTTCTGTTAGATAGCTGCGTTTTGGATTTAGAAGCAGCTATTTCCCTGGGCTTACTGCTGTTTCTTCCATATGCCGGTAATGGGCTGAAAACGCCTGTTTTGGGACTCTGCAGAGAAAGTGTTTGCAGACTGCTGAATCCACACACGGGTTTAACTCTGGAAGTTGAGTGCACACATTGACAACCGTTCTGTTAGATTGCCGCGTTTTGGATTTAGAAGCAGATATTTCCCTGTGCTTACTGCTGTTTCTTCCATATGCCGGTAATGGGCTGAAAACGCCTGTTTTGGGACTCTGCAGAGAAAGTGTTTGCAGACTGCTGAATCCACACACGGGTTTAACTCTGGAAGTTGAGTGCACACATTGACAACCGTTCTGTTAGATAGCTGCGTTTTGGATTTAGAAGCAGATATTTCCCTGTGCTTACTGCTGTTTCTTCCATATGCCGGTAATGGGCTGAAAACGCCTGTTTTGGGACTCTGCAGAGAAAGCGTTTGCAGACTGCTGAATCCACACACGGGTTTAACTCTGGAAGTTGAGTGCACCCATTGACAACCGTTCTGTTAGATAGCTGCGTTTTGGATTTAGTAGCAGATATTTCCCTGTGCTTACTGCTGTTTCTTCCATATGCCGGTAATGGGCTGAAAACGCCTGTTTTGGGACTCTGCAGAGAAAGCGTTTGCAGACTGCTGAATCCACACACGGGTTTAACTCTGGAAGTTGAGTGCACACATTGACAACCGTTCTGTTAGATAGCTGCGTTTTGGATTTAGAAGCAGATATTTCCCTGTGCTTACTGCTGTTTCTTCCATATGCCGGTAATGGGCTGAAAACGCCTGTTTTGGGACTCTGCAGAGAAAGGGTTTGCAGACTGCTGAATCCACACACGGGTTTAACTCTGGAAGTTGAGTGCACACATTGACAACCTTTCTGTTAGATAGCTGCGTTTTGGATTTAGAAGAAGATATTTCCCTGGGCTTACTGCTGTTTCTTCCATATGTCGGTAATGGGCTGAAAACGCCTGTTTTGGGACTCTGGAGAAAAAGTGTTTGCAGACTGCTGAATCCACACACGGGTTTAACTCTGGAAGTTGAGTGCACACATTGACAACCGTTCTGTTAGATAGCTGCGTTTTGAATTTAGAAGCAGATATTTTCCTGGGCTTACTGCTGTTTCTTCCATATGCCGGTAATGGGCTGAAAACGCCTGTTTTGGGACTCTGCAGAGAAAGTGTTTGCAGACTGCTGAATCCACACTCGGGTTTAACTCTGGAAGTTGAGTGCACACATTGAGAACCGTTCTGTTAGATAGCTGCGTTTTGGATTTAGAAGCAGATATTTCCCTGTGCTTACTGCTGTTTCTTCCATATGCCGGTAATGGGCTGAAAACGCCTGTTTTGGGACTCTGCAGAGAAAGTGTTTGCAGACTGCTGAATCCACACACGGGTTTAACTCTGGAAGTTGAGTGCACACATTGACAACCGTTCTGTTAGATAGCTGCGTTTTGAATTTAGAAGCAGATATTTCCCTGTGCTTACTGCTGTTTCTTCCATATGCCGGTAATGGGCTGAAAACGCCTGTTTTGGGACTCTGCAGAGAAAGCATTTGCAGACTGCTGAATCCACACACGGGTTTAACTCTGGAAGTTGAGTGCACACATTGACAACCGTTCTGTTAGATAGCTGCGTTTTGGATTTAGAAGCAGATATTTCCCTGGGCTTACTGCTGTTTCTTCCATATGCCGGTAATGGGCTGAAAACGCCTGTTTTGGGACTCTGCAGAGAAAGTGTTTGCAGACTGCTGAATCCCCACACGGGTTTATCTCTGGAAGTTGAGTGCACGCATTGACAACCATTCAGTTAGATAGAGCTGCCTTTTGGTTTTAGAAGCAGTTATTTCTCCTTACAGCATATACTCTCATTCACTCTGGAATATCCAAACGCAGCTCCTAAAAGAAACGGGTTTCTAAGTATAATGAGATATTTCTCTTTACATCTTGTACCCCAGTACACTCTGATATATGCATTCGCAGCTCCTGGAAGAAACGTGTTTGTAACTCGCTGAATCTGAGCATATATTGAAGTCTCTTAGGTGAATGAACACACAGCACAGGAGTTTGAAAAAAACATTTCTTCCATGTTATAGATGCACTGTTACTTCTATTGCTTTTAAGCTGGTGTTTTCCTGGAAATGTTGGTTTTAGAATTTCCATATAAATGGTTTGTAAACTGCTGCTTAAGTGGAGCAGTTTAATTCGTTAAGTTGAATGCCCTCATTCACAATCATTCTGTTAGCTAGCTCCGTTTTGGTTTTAGAAGCCTGTGTTTCTAGTTACAGCATATACTCCCATTCATTCTGGAATAGCCAAACGCAGCTCCCAGAATAGACGTGTTTCTAAGTCGCTGAATCTCAACATAGATTCAACTCCCTTAGGTGAACGAACACACAGCACAGCAGTTTGAAAGAAATGTTTTATTTGAGTTTTAGACGCAGTCTTATTGCTATTTCTTAGAGGCCGGTATTTTGCTGGGAATGTCTGTTTTAGAATCTGCACAAAAATCTTTTCTAAACTGCTGCATAGAAACAACAGTTTATCTCAATAAGCTGAAGGCACACAGTGACAACCATTCTGTTAGATGGCTCCGTGTTTGTTTTAGAACCAGATATTTCACTTTAAACCTTATACTCCAGTACACTCTGGAATATGCAAATGCAGCTCCTGGAAGAAACGTGTTTCTTACTCGCTGAATCTGAACATATACTCAAGACTCTTAGGTGAATGAACACAGAGCAGAGCATTTTGAAGAAAACGTTTCTTCTATGTTATAGATGCAGTCTTACTGCTACTTCTTTTAGGCTGGTGTTTTGCTGCAAATGTTGATTTTAGAATTTGCATATAAAGGGTTTCTAAACTGCTGCCTAAGAAGAGCAGATTAACCCTTTAAGTTGAATGCACACATTCACAACCATTCTGTTAGATAGCTCCGTTTTGGTTTTAGAAACAGATATTTCTCTTTACAGCATTTACTCCCATACACTCTGGTATATCGAAATGCAGCTCCTAGAATAAACGTGTTTCAAACTCGCTGAATCCAAACATAGATTCAACGACCTTTGGTGAACGAACACACTGCAGAGCAGTTTGAAAGAAACGTTCCCTCTGAGTTTTAGACGCAGTCTTACTGCTATTTCTTATAGGCCGGTATTTTGCTGGAAATGTCTGTTTGAGAATCTACACAGAAATGTTTTCTAAACTGCTGCATACAAACAGCAGTTTAGCTCAGTAGGTTGAATGCACACATTGACAACCATTCCATTAGATCATCCGTTTTTCTTTTGGAACGAGACATTTGTCTTTACATCTTATACTCCAGTATACTCTGGAATAGGCAAACACAGCTCCTGGAAGAAACGTGTTGCTAACTAGCTGAATCTGAACATATATTCAAGTCTCTTATATGAATGAACACACAGCAAAGCAGTTTGAAAACAGTTTCTTCCATGTTAAAGATTCAGTCTTACTGCTATTTCCTATAGGCTGGTGTTTTGCTGGAAAGGACTGTATGAGAATTTGCATATAAAGGGTTTCTAAAGTGCTGCATGAGAAGAGCAGTTTACCTCTTTAAGCCGAAGGCACACATTCACAACCACTCTGCTAGATAGATCCATTTTGGTTTTAGAAACAGATATTTCTCATTACAGCGTATACTCCCATTCATTCTGGAATATCCAAAGACAGCTCCTAGAATAAACGTGTTTCTATCTCGCTGAATCTAAACATAGATTCAACTCCCTTAGGTCAAAGAACACATGGCCGAGCAGTTTGAAAGAAACGTTTCTTCTGAGTTTTAGACGCAGTCTTAATGCTCTTTCTTATACATGCCGGTACTGGGCCGGAAGGCCTGTTTTGAGACCCTGCACAGAAAGTGTTTGCAGACTGCTGAATCCACACACGGGTTTAACTCTGGAAGTTGAGTGCACACATTGACAACCGTACTGTTATATAGCTGGGTTTTGGATTTAGAAGCAGATATTTCCCTGTGCTTACTGCTGTTTCTTCCATATGCCGGTAATGGGTTGAAAACGCCTGTTTTGGGACTCTGCAGAGAAAGTGTTTGCAGACTGCTGAATCCACACACGGGTTTAACTCTGGAAGTTGAGTGCACACATTGACAACCGTTCTGTTAGATAGCTGCGTTTTGGATTTAGAAGCAGATATTTCCCTGTGCTTACTGCTGTTTCTTTCATATGCCGGTAATGGGCTGAAAACGCCTGTTTTGGGACTCTGCAGAGAAAGTGTTTGCAGACTGCTGAATCCACACACGGGTTTAACTCTGGAAGTGGAGTGCACACATTGACAACCGTTCTGTTAGATAGCTGCGTTTTGGATTTAGAAGCAGATATTTCCCTGGGCTTACTGCTGTTTCTTCCATATGCCTGTAATGGGCTGAAAACGCCTGTTTTGGGACTCTGCAGAGAAAGTGTTTGCAGACTGCTGAATCCACACACGGGTTTAACTCTGGAAGTTGAGTGCACACATTGACAACCGTTCTGTTAGATAGCTGCGTTTTGGATTTAGAAGCAGATATTTCCCTGTGCTTACTGCTGTTTCTTCCATATGCCGGTAATGGGCTGAAAACGCCTGTTTTGGGACTCTGCAGAGAAAGCGTTTGCAGACTGCTGAATCCACACACGGGTTTAACTCTGGAAGTTGAGTGCACCCATTGACAACCGTTCTGTTAGATAGCTGCGTTTTGGATTTAGAAGCAGATATTTCCCTGTGCTTACTGCTGTTTCTTCCATATGCCGGTAATGGGCTGAAAACGCCTGTTTTGGGACTCTGCAGAGAAAGTGTTTGCAGACTGCTGAATCCACACACGGGTTTAACTCTGGAAGTTGAGTGCACACATTGACAACCGTTCTGTTAGATAGCTGCGTTTTGGATTTAGAAGCAGATATTTCCCTGGGCTTACTGCTGTTTCTTCCATATGCCTGTAATGGGCTGAAAACGCCTGTTTTGGGACTCTGCAGAGAAAGTGTTTGCAGACTGCTGAATCCACACACGGGTTTAACTCTGGAAGTTGAGTGCACACATTGACAACCGTTCTGTTAGATAGCTGCGTTTTGGATTTAGAAGCAGATATTTCCCTGTGCTTACTGCTGTTTCTTCCATATGCCGGTAATGGGCTGAAAACGCCTGTTTTGGGACTCTGCAGAGAAAGTGTTTGCAGACTGCTGAATCCACACACGGGTTTAACTCTGGAAGTTGAGTGCACCCATTGACAACCGTTCTGTTAGATAGCTGCGTTTTGGATTTAGAAGCAGATATTTCCCTGGGCTTACTGCTGTTTCTTCCATATGCCGGTAATGGGCTGAAAACGCCTGTTTTGGGACTCTGCAGAGAAAGTGTTTGCAGACTGCTGAATCCACACACGGGTTTAACTCTGGAAGTTGAGTGCACACATTGACAACCGTTCTGTTAGATAGCTGCGTTTTGGATTTAGAAGCAGATATTTCCCTGTGCTTACTGCTGTTTCTTCCATATGCCGGTAATGGGCTGAAAACGCCTGTTTTGGGACTCTGCAGAGAAAGTGTTTGCAGACTGCTGAATCCACACACGGGTTTAACTCTGGAAGTTGAGTGCACACATTGACAACCGTTCTGTTAGATAGCTGCGTTTTGGATTTAGAAGCAGATATTTCCCTGTGCTTACTGCTGTTTCTTCCATATGCCGGTAATGGGCTGAAAACGCCTGTTTTGGGACTCTGCAGAGAAAGTGTTTGCAGACTGCTGAATCCACACACGGGTTTAACTCTGGAAGTTGAGTGCACACATTGACAACCGTTCTGTTAGATAGCTGCGTTTTGGATTTAGAAGCAGGTATTTCCCTGGGCTTACTGCTGTTTCTTCCATATGCCGGTAATGGGCTGAAAACGCCTGTTTTGGGACTCTGCAGAGAAAGTGTTTGCAGACTGCTGAATCCACACACGGGTTTAACTCTGGAAGTTGAGTGCACACAATGACAACCGTTCTGTTAGATAGCTGCGTTTTGGATTTAGAAGCAGATATTTCCCTGTGCTTACTGCTGTTTCTTCCATTTGCCGGTAATGGGCTGAAAACGCCTGTTTTGGGACTCTGCAGAGAAAGCGTTTGCAGACTGCTGAATCCACACACGGGTTTAACTCTGGAAGTTGAGTGCACCCATTGACAACCGTTCTGTTAGATAGCTGCGTTTTGGATTTAGAAGCAGATATTTCACTGACCTAACTGCTGTTTCTTCCATATGCAGGTAATGGGCTGAAAACGCCTCTTTTGGGACTCTGCAGAGAAAGTGTTTGCAGACTGCTGAATCCACACACGGGTTTACTCTGGAAGTTGAGTGCACACATTGACAACCTTTCTGTTAGATAGCTGCGTTTTGGATTTAGAAGCAGATATTTCTCTGGGCTTACTGCTGTTTCTTCCATATGTCGGTAATGGGCTGAAAACGCCTGTTTTGGGACTCTGCAGAGAAAGTGTTTGCAGACTGCTGAATCCACACACGGGTTTAACTCTGGAAGTTGAGTGCACACATTGACAACCGTTCTGTTAGATAGCTGCGTTTTGGATTTAGAAGCAGATATTTCACTGACCTAACTGCTGTTTCTTCCATATGCCGGTAATGGGCTGAAAACGCCTGTTTTGGGACTCTGCAGAGAAAGCGTTTGCAGACTGCTGAATCCACACACGGGTTTAACTCTGGAAGTTGAGTGCACCCATTGACAACCGTTCTGTTAGATAGCTGCGTTTTGGATTTAGAAGCAGATATTTCACTGACCTAACTGCTGTTTCTTCCATATGCCGGTAATGGGCTGAAAACGCCTGTTTTGGGACTCTGGAGAGAAAGTGTTTGCAGACTGCTGAATCCACACACGGGTTTAACTCTGGAAGTTGAGTGAACACATTGACAACCGTTCTGTTAGATAGCTGCGTTTTGAATTTAGAAGCAGATATTTTCCTGGGCTTACTGCTGTTTCTTCCATATGCCGGTAATGGGCTGAAAACGCCTGTTTTGGGACTCTGCAGAGAAAGTGTTTGCAGACTGCTGAATCCACACACGGTTTTAACTCTGGAAGTTGAGTGCACACATTGACAACCGTTCTGTTAGATAGCTGCGTTTTGGATTTAGAAGCAGATATTTCCCTGTGTTTACTGCTGTTTCTTCCATATGCAGGTAATGGGCTGAAAACACCTGTTTTGCGACTCTGCAGAGAAAGTGTTTGCAGACTGCTGAATCCACACACGGGTTTAACTCTGGAAGTTCAGTGCACACATTGACAACCGTTCTGTTAGATAGCTGCGTTTTGGATTTAGAAGCAGATATTTCCCTGTGCTTACTGCTGTTTCTTCCATATGCCGGTAATGGGCTGAAAACGCCTGTTTTGGGACTCTGCAGAGAAAGTGTTTGCAGACTGCTGAATCCACACACGGGTTTAACTCTGGAAGTTGAGTGCATACATTGACAACCGTTCTGTTAGATAGCTGCGTTTTGGATTTAGAAGCAGATATTTCCCTGGGCTTACTGCTGTTTCTTCCATATGCCGGTAATGGGCTGAAAACGCCTGTTTTGGGACTCTGCAGAGAAAGTGTTTGCAGACTGCTGAATCCCCACACGGGTTTATCTCTGGAAGTTGAGTGCACGCATTGACAACCATTCAGTTAGATAGAGCTGCCTTTTGGTTTTAGAAGCAGTTATTTCTCCTTACAGCATATACTCTCATTCACTCTGGAATATCCAAACGCAGCTCCTAAAAGAAACGGGTTTCTAAGTATAATGAGATATTTCTCTTTACATCTTGTACCCCAGTACACTCTGATATATGCATTCGCAGCTCCTGGAAGAAACGTGTTTGTAACTCGCTGAATCTGAGCATATATTGAAGTCTCTTAGGTGAATGAACACACAGCACAGGAGTTTGAAAAAAACATTTCTTCCATGTTATAGATGCACTGTTACTTCTATTGCTTTTAAGCTGGTGTTTTCCTGGAAATGTTGGTTTTAGAATTTCCATATAAATGGTTTGTAAACTGCTGCTTAAGTGGAGCAGTTTAATTCGTTAAGTTGAATGCCCTCATTCACAATCATTCTGTTAGCTAGCTCCGTTTTGGTTTTAGAAGCCTGTGTTTCTAGTTACAGCATATACTCCCATTCATTCTGGAATAGCCAAACGCAGCTCCCAGAATAGACGTGTTTCTAAGTCGCTGAATCTCAACATAGATTCAACTCCCTTAGGTGAACGAACACACAGCACAGCAGTTTGAAAGAAATGTTTTATTTGAGTTTTAGACGCAGTCTTATTGCTATTTCTTAGAGGCCGGTATTTTGCTGGGAATGTCTGTTTTAGAATCTGCACAAAAATCTTTTCTAAACTGCTGCATAGAAACAACAGTTTATCTCAATAAGCTGAAGGCACACAGTGACAACCATTCTGTTAGATGGCTCCGTGTTTGTTTTAGAACCAGATATTTCACTTTAAACCTTATACTCCAGTACACTCTGGAATATGCAAATGCAGCTCCTGGAAGAAACGTGTTTCTTACTCGCTGAATCTGAACATATACTCAAGACTCTTAGGTGAATGAACACAGAGCAGAGCATTTTGAAGAAAACGTTTCTTCTATGTTATAGATGCAGTCTTACTGCTACTTCTTTTAGGCTGGTGTTTTGCTGCAAATGTTGATTTTAGAATTTGCATATAAAGGGTTTCTAAACTGCTGCCTAAGAAGAGCAGATTAACCCTTTAAGTTGAATGCACACATTCACAACCATTCTGTTAGATAGCTCCGTTTTGGTTTTAGAAACAGATATTTCTCTTTACAGCATTTACTCCCATACACTCTGGTATATCGAAATGCAGCTCCTAGAATAAACGTGTTTCAAACTCGCTGAATCCAAACATAGATTCAACGACCTTTGGTGAACGAACACACTGCAGAGCAGTTTGAAAGAAACGTTCCCTCTGAGTTTTAGACGCAGTCTTACTGCTATTTCTTATAGGCCGGTATTTTGCTGGAAATGTCTGTTTGAGAATCTACACAGAAATGTTTTCTAAACTGCTGCATACAAACAGCAGTTTAGCTCAGTAAGTTGAATGCACACATTGACAACCATTCCATTAGATCATCCGTTTTTCTTTTGGAACGAGACATTTGTCTTTACATCTTATACTCCAGTATACTCTGGAATAGGCAAACACAGCTCCTGGAAGAAACGTGTTGCTAACTAGCTGAATCTGAACATATATTCAAGTCTCTTATATGAATGAACACACAGCAAAGCAGTTTGAAAACAGTTTCTTCCATGTTAAAGATTCAGTCTTACTGCTATTTCCTATAGGCTGGTGTTTTGCTGGAAAGGACTGTATGAGAATTTGCATATAAAGGGTTTCTAAAGTGCTGCATGAGAAGAGCAGTTTACCTCTTTAAGCCGAAGGCACACATTCACAACCACTCTGCTAGATAGATCCATTTTGGTTTTAGAAACAGATATTTCTCATTACAGCGTATACTCCCATTCATTCTGGAATATCCAAAGACAGCTCCTAGAATAAACGTGTTTCTATCTCGCTGAATCTAAACATAGATTCAACTCCCTTAGGTCAAAGAACACATGGCCGAGCAGTTTGAAAGAAACGTTTCTTCTGAGTTTTAGACGCAGTCTTAATGCTCTTTCTTATACATGCCGGTACTGGGCCGGAAGGCCTGTTTTGAGACCCTGCACAGAAAGTGTTTGCAGACTGCTGAATCCACACACGGGTTTAACTCTGGAAGTTGAGTGCACACATTGACAACCGTACTGTTATATAGCTGGGTTTTGGATTTAGAAGCAGATATTTCCCTGTGCTTACTGCTGTTTCTTCCATATGCCGGTAATGGGCTGAAAACGCCTGTTTTGGGACTCTGCAGAGAAAGTGTTTGCAGACTGCTGAATCCACACACGGGTTTAACTCCGGAAGTTGAGTGCACACATTGACAACCGTTCTGTTAGATAGCTGCGTTTTGGATTTAGAAGCAGATATTTCCCTGTGCTTACTGCTGTTTCTTCCATATGCCGGTAATGGGCTGAAAACGCCTGTTTTGGGACTCTGCAGAGAAACCGTTTGCAGACTGCTGAATCCACACACGGGTTTAACTCTGGAAGTTGAGTGCACACATTGACAACCGTTCTGTTAGATAGCTGCGTTTTGGATTTAGAAGCAGATATTTCCCTGTGCTTACTGCTGTTTCTTCCATATGCCGGTAATGGGCTGAAAACGCCTGTTTTGGGACTCTGCAGAGAAAGTGTTTGCAGACTGCTGCATCCACACAAGGGTTTAACTCTGGAAGTTGAGTGCTCACATTGACAACCGTTCTGTTAGATAGCTGCGTTTTGGATTTAGAAGCAGATATTTCCCTGTGTTTACTGCTGTTTCTTCCATATGCCGGTAATGGGCTGAAAACGCCTGTTTTGGGACTCTGCAGAGAAAGTGTTTGCAGACTGCTGAATCCACACACGGGTTTAACTCTGGAAGTTGAGTGCACACATTGACAACCGTTCTGTTAGATAGCTGCGTTTTGGATTTAGAAGCAGATATTTCCCTGTGCTTACTGCTGTTTCTTCCATATGCCGGTAATGGGCTGAAAACGCCTCTTTTGGGACTCTGCAGAGAAAGTGTTTGCAGACTGCTGAATCCACACACGGGTTTAACTCTGGAAGTTGAGTGCACACATTGACAACCGTTCTGTTAGATAGCTGCGTTTTGGATTTAGAAGCAGATATTTCCCTGGGCTTACTGCTGTTTCTTCCATATGCCTGTAATGGGCTGAAAACGCCTGTTTTGGGACTCTGCAGAGAAAGTGTTTGCAGACTGCTGAATCCACACACGGGTTTAACTCTGGAAGTTGAGTGCACACATTGACAACCGTTCTGTTAGATAGCTGCGTTTTGGATTTAGAAGCAGATATTTCCCTGGGCTTACTGCTGTTTCTTCCATATGCCGGTAATGGGCTGAAAACGCCTGTTTTGGGACTCTGCAGAGAAAGTGTTTGCAGACTGCTGAATCCACACACGGGTTTAACTCTGGAAGTTGAGTGCACACATTGACAACCGTTCTGTTAGATAGCTGCGTTTTGGATTTAGAAGCAGCTATTTCCCTGGGCTTACTGCTGTTTCTTCCATATGCCGGTAGTGGGCTGAAAACGCCTGTTTTGGGACTCTGCAGAGAAAGTGTTTGCAGACTGCTGAATCCACACACGGGTTTAACTCTGGAAGTTGAGTGCACACATTGACAACCGTTCTGTTAGATAGCTGCGTTTTGGATTTAGAAGCAGATATTTCCCTGTGCTTACTGCTGTTTCTTCCATATGCCGGTAATGGGCTGAAAACGCCTGTTTTGGGACTCTGCAGAGAAAGCGTTTGCAGACTGCTGAATCCACACACGGGTTTAACTCTGGAAGTTGAGTGCACCCATTGACAACCGTTCTGTTAGATAGCTGCGTTTTGGATTTAGAAGCAGATATTTCCCTGTGCTTACTGCTGTTTCTTCCATATGCCGGTAATGGGCTGAAAACGCCTGTTTTGGGACTCTGCAGAGAAAGTGTTTGCAGACTGCTGAATCCACACACGGGTTTAACTCTGGAAGTTGAGTGCACACATTGACAACCGTTCTGTTAGATAGCTGCGTTTTGGATTTAGAAGCAGATATTTCCCTGGGCTTACTGCTGTTTCTTCCATATGCCTGTAATGGGCTGAAAACGCCTGTTTTGGGACTCTGCAGAGAAAGTGTTTGCAGACTGCTGAATCCACACACGGGTTTAACTCTGGAAGTTGAGTGCACACATTGACAACCGTTCTGTTAGATAGCTGCGTTTTGGATTTAGAAGCAGATATTTCCCTGTGCTTACTGCTGTTTCTTCCATATGCCGGTAATGGGCTGAAAACGCCTGTTTTGGGACTCTGCAGAGAAAGTGTTTGCAGACTGCTGAATCCACACACGGGTTTAACTCTGGAAGTTGAGTGCACCCATTGACAACCGTTCTGTTAGATAGCTGCGTTTTGGATTTAGAAGCAGATATTTCCCTGGGCTTACTGCTGTTTCTTCCATATGCCGGTAATGGGCTGAAAACGCCTGTTTTGGGACTCTGCAGAGAAAGTGTTTGCAGAATGCTGAATCCACACACGGGTTTAACTCTGGAAGTTGAGTGCACACATTGACAACCGTTCTGTTAGATAGCTGCGTTTTGGATTTAGAAGCAGATATTTCCCTGTGCTTACTGCTGTTTCTTCCATATGCCGGTAATGGGCTGAAAACGCCTGTTTTGGGACTCTGCAGAGAAAGTGTTTGCAGACTGCTGAATCCACACACGGGTTTAACTCTGGAAGTTGAGTGCACACATTGACAACCGTTCTGTTAGATAGCTGCGTTTTGGATTTAGAAGCAGATATTTCCCTGTGCTTACTGCTGTTTCTTCCATATGCCGGTAATGGGCTGAAAACGCCTGTTTTGGGACTCTGCAGAGAAAGTGTTTGCAGACTGCTGAATCCACACACGGGTTTAACTCTGGAAGTTGAGTGCACACATTGACAACCGTTCTGTTAGATAGCTGCGTTTTGGATTTAGAAGCAGGTATTTCCCTGGGCTTACTGCTGTTTCTTCCATATGCCGGTAATGGGCTGAAAACGCCTGTTTTGGGACTCTGCAGAGAAAGTGTTTGCAGACTGCTGAATCCACACACGGGTTTAACTCTGGAAGTTGAGTGCACACATTGACAACCGTTCTGTTAGATAGCTGCGTTTTGGATTTAGAAGCAGATATTTCCCTGTGCTTACTGCTGTTTCTTCCATATGCCGGTAATGGGCTGAAAACGCCTGTTTTGGGACTCTGCAGAGAAAGCGTTTGCAGACTGCTGAATCCACACACGGGTTTAACTCTGGAAGTTGAGTGCACCCATTGACAACCGTTCTGTTAGATAGCTGCGTTTTGGATTTAGAAGCAGATATTTCACTGACCTAACTGCTGTTTCTTCCATATGCAGGTAATGGGCTGAAAACGCCTCTTTTGGGACTCTGCAGAGAAAGTGTTTGCAGACTGCTGAATCCACACACGGGTTTACTCTGGAAGTTGAGTGCACACATTGACAACCTTTCTGTTAGATAGCTGCGTTTTGGATTTAGAAGCAGATATTTCTCTGGGCTTACTGCTGTTTCTTCCATATGTCGGTAATGGGCTGAAAACGCCTGTTTTGGGACTCTGCAGAGAAAGTGTTTGCAGACTGCTGAATCCACACACGGGTTTAACTCTGGAAGTTGAGTGCACACATTGACAACCGTTCTGTTAGATAGCTGCGTTTTGGATTTAGAAGCAGATATTTCACTGACCTAACTGCTGTTTCTTCCATATGCCGGTAATGGGCTGAAAACGCCTGTTTTGGGACTCTGCAGAGAAAGCGTTTGCAGACTGCTGAATCCACACACGGGTTTAACTCTGGAAGTTGAGTGCACCCATTGACAACCGTTCTGTTAGATAGCTGCGTTTTGGATTTAGAAGCAGATATTTCACTGACCTAACTGCTGTTTCTTCCATATGCCGGTAATGGGCTGAAAACGCCTGTTTTGGGACTCTGGAGAGAAAGTGTTTGCAGACTGCTGAATCCACACACGGGTTTAACTCTGGAAGTTGAGTGAACACATTGACAACCGTTCTGTTAGATAGCTGCGTTTTGAATTTAGAAGCAGATATTTTCCTGGGCTTACTGCTGTTTCTTCCATATGCCGGTAATGGGCTGAAAACGCCTGTTTTGGGACTCTGCAGAGAAAGTGTTTGCAGACTGCTGAATCCACACACGGTTTTAACTCTGGAAGTTGAGTGCACACATTGACAACCGTTCTGTTAGATAGCTGCGTTTTGGATTTAGAAGCAGATATTTCCCTGTGTTTACTGCTGTTTCTTCCATATGCAGGTAATGGGCTGAAAACACCTGTTTTGCGACTCTGCAGAGAAAGTGTTTGCAGACTGCTGAATCCACACACGGGTTTAACTCTGGAAGTTCAGTGCACACATTGACAACCGTTCTGTTAGATAGCTGCGTTTTGGATTT
The DNA here is from genome assembly GCF_030222135.1 of Aotus nancymaae. Classification (NCBI taxonomy): domain Eukaryota; kingdom Metazoa; phylum Chordata; class Mammalia; order Primates; family Aotidae; genus Aotus; species Aotus nancymaae. Next base: position 234,809 of record NW_026988946.1, on the reverse strand, counting down.
AGAAGCAGATATTTCCCTGTGCTTACTGCTGTTTCTTCCATATGCCGGTAATGGGCTGAAAACGCCTGTTTTGGGACTCTGCAGAGAAAGTGTTTGCAGACTGCTGAATCCACACACGGGTTTAACTCTGGAAGTTGAGTGCATACATTGACAACCGTTCTGTTAGATAGCTGCGTTTTGGATTTAGAAGCAGATATTTCCCTGGGCTTACTGCTGTTTCTTCCATATGCCGGTAATGGGCTGAAAACGCCTGTTTTGGGACTCTGCAGAGAAAGTGTTTGCAGACTGCTGAATCCCCACACGGGTTTATCTCTGGAAGTTGAGTGCACGCATTGACAACCATTCAGTTAGATAGAGCTGCCTTTTGGTTTTAGAAGCAGTTATTTCTCCTTACAGCATATACTCTCATTCACTCTGGAATATCCAAACGCAGCTCCTAAAAGAAACGGGTTTCTAAGTATAATGAGATATTTCTCTTTACATCTTGTACCCCAGTACACTCTGATATATGCATTCGCAGCTCCTGGAAGAAACGTGTTTGTAACTCGCTGAATCTGAGCATATATTGAAGTCTCTTAGGTGAATGAACACACAGCACAGGAGTTTGAAAAAAACATTTCTTCCATGTTATAGATGCACTGTTACTTCTATTGCTTTTAAGCTGGTGTTTTCCTGGAAATGTTGGTTTTAGAATTTCCATATAAATGGTTTGTAAACTGCTGCTTAAGTGGAGCAGTTTAATTCGTTAAGTTGAATGCCCTCATTCACAATCATTCTGTTAGCTAGCTCCGTTTTGGTTTTAGAAGCCTGTGTTTCTAGTTACAGCATATACTCCCATTCATTCTGGAATAGCCAAACGCAGCTCCCAGAATAGACGTGTTTCTAAGTCGCTGAATCTCAACATAGATTCAACTCCCTTAGGTGAACGAACACACAGCACAGCAGTTTGAAAGAAATGTTTTATTTGAGTTTTAGACGCAGTCTTATTGCTATTTCTTAGAGGCCGGTATTTTGCTGGGAATGTCTGTTTTAGAATCTGCACAAAAATCTTTTCTAAACTGCTGCATAGAAACAACAGTTTATCTCAATAAGCTGAAGGCACACAGTGACAACCATTCTGTTAGATGGCTCCGTGTTTGTTTTAGAACCAGATATTTCACTTTAAACCTTATACTCCAGTACACTCTGGAATATGCAAATGCAGCTCCTGGAAGAAACGTGTTTCTTACTCGCTGAATCTGAACATATACTCAAGACTCTTAGGTGAATGAACACAGAGCAGAGCATTTTGAAGAAAACGTTTCTTCTATGTTATAGATGCAGTCTTACTGCTACTTCTTTTAGGCTGGTGTTTTGCTGCAAATGTTGATTTTAGAATTTGCATATAAAGGGTTTCTAAACTGCTGCCTAAGAAGAGCAGATTAACCCTTTAAGTTGAATGCACACATTCACAACCATTCTGTTAGATAGCTCCGTTTTGGTTTTAGAAACAGATATTTCTCTTTACAGCATTTACTCCCATACACTCTGGTATATCGAAATGCAGCTCCTAGAATAAACGTGTTTCAAACTCGCTGAATCCAAACATAGATTCAACGACCTTTGGTGAACGAACACACTGCAGAGCAGTTTGAAAGAAACGTTCCCTCTGAGTTTTAGACGCAGTCTTACTGCTATTTCTTATAGGCCGGTATTTTGCTGGAAATGTCTGTTTGAGAATCTACACAGAAATGTTTTCTAAACTGCTGCATACAAACAGCAGTTTAGCTCAGTAAGTTGAATGCACACATTGACAACCATTCCATTAGATCATCCGTTTTTCTTTTGGAACGAGACATTTGTCTTTACATCTTATACTCCAGTATACTCTGGAATAGGCAAACACAGCTCCTGGAAGAAATGTGTTGCTAACTAGCTGAATCTGAACATATATTCAAGTCTCTTATATGAATGAACACACAGCAAAGCAGTTTGAAAACAGTTTCTTCCATGTTAAAGATTCAGTCTTACTGCTATTTCCTATAGGCTGGTGTTTTGCTGGAAAGGACTGTATGAGAATTTGCATATAAAGGGTTTCTAAAGTGCTGCATGAGAAGAGCAGTTTACCTCTTTAAGCCGAAGGCACACATTCACAACCACTCTGCTAGATAGATCCATTTTGGTTTTAGAAACAGATATTTCTCATTACAGCGTATACTCCCATTCATTCTGGAATATCCAAAGACAGCTCCTAGAATAAACGTGTTTCTATCTCGCTGAATCTAAACATAGATTCAACTCCCTTAGGTCAAAGAACACATGGCCGAGCAGTTTGAAAGAAACGTTTCTTCTGAGTTTTAGACGCAGTCTTAATGCTCTTTCTTATACATGCCGGTACTGGGCCGGAAGGCCTGTTTTGAGACCCTGCACAGAAAGTGTTTGCAGACTGCTGAATCCACACACGGGTTTAACTCTGGAAGTTGAGTGCACACATTGACAACCGTACTGTTATATAGCTGGGTTTTGGATTTAGAAGCAGATATTTCCCTGTGCTTACTGCTGTTTCTTCCATATGCCGGTAATGGGCTGAAAACGCCTGTTTTGGGACTCTGCAGAGAAACCGTTTGCAGACTGCTGAATCCACACACGGGTTTAACTCTGGAAGTTGAGTGCACACATTGACAACCGTTCTGTTAGATAGCTGCGTTTTGGATTTAGAAGCAGATATTTCCCTGTGCTTACTGCTGTTTCTTCCATATGCCGGTAATGGGCTGAAAACGCCTGTTTTGGGACTCTGCAGAGAAAGTGTTTGCAGACTGCTGCATCCACACAAGGGTTTAACTCTGGAAGTTGAGTGCACACATTGACAACCGTTCTGTTAGATAGCTGCGTTTTGGATTTAGAAGCAGATATTTCCCTGTGTTTACTGCTGTTTCTTCCATATGCCGGTAATGGGCTGAAAACGCCTGTTTTGGGACTCTGCAGAGAAAGTGTTTGCAGACTGCTGAATCCACACACGGGTTTAACTCTGGAAGTTGAGTGCACACATTGACAACCGTTCTGTTAGATAGCTGCGTTTTGGATTTAGAAGCAGATATTTCCCTGTGCTTACTGCTGTTTCTTCCATATGCCGGTAATGGGCTGAAAACGCCTCTTTTGGGACTCTGCAGAGAAAGTGTTTGCAGACTGCTGAATCCACACACGGGTTTAACTCTGGAAGTTGAGTGCACACATTGACAACCGTTCTGTTAGATAGCTGCGTTTTGGATTTAGAAGCAGATATTTCCCTGGGCTTACTGCTGTTTCTTCCATATGCCTGTAATGGGCTGAAAACGCCTGTTTTGGGACTCTGCAGAGAAAGTGTTTGCAGACTGCTGAATCCACACACGGGTTTAACTCTGGAAGTTGAGTGCACACATTGACAACCGTTCTGTTAGATAGCTGCGTTTTGGATTTAGAAGCAGATATTTCCCTGGGCTTACTGCTGTTTCTTCCATATGCCTGTAATGGGCTGAAAACGCCTGTTTTGGGACTCTGCAGATAAAGTGTTTGCAGACTGCTGAATCCACACACGGGTTTAACTCTGGAAGTTGAGTGCACACATTGACAACCGTTCTGTTAGATAGCTGCGTTTTGGATTTAGAAGCAGCTATTTCCCTGGGCTTACTGCTGTTTCTTCCATATGCCGGTAGTGGGCTGAAAACGCCTGTTTTGGGACTCTGCAGAGAAAGTGTTTGCAGACTGCTGAATCCACACACGGGTTTAACTCTGGAAGTTGAGTGCACACATTGACAACCGTTCTGTTAGATAGCTGCGTTTTGGATTTAGAAGCAGATATTTCCCTGTGCTTACTGCTGTTTCTTCCATATGCCGGTAATGGGCTGAAAACGCCTGCTTTGGGACTCTGCAGAGAAAGTGATTGCAGACTTCTGAATCCACACACGGGTTTAACTCTGGAAGTTGAGTGCACACATTGACAACCGTTCTGTTAGATAGCTGCGTTTTGGATTTAGAAGCAGATATTTCCCTGTGCTTACTGCTGTTTCTTCCATATGCCGGTAACGGACTGAAATCGCCTGTTTTGGGACTCTGCAGAGAAAGTGTTTGCAGACTGCTGAATCCACACACGGGTTTAACTCTGGAAGTTGAGTGCACACATTGACAACCGTTCTGTTAGATAGCTGCGTTTTGGATTTAGAAGCAGATATTTCCCTGTGCTTACTGCTGTTTCTTCCATATGCCGGTAATGGGCTGAAAACGCCTGTTTTGGGACTCTGCAGAGAAAGCGTTTGCAGACTGCTGAATCCACACACGGGTTTAACTCTGGAAGTTGAGTGCACCCATTTACAACCGTTCTGTTAGATAGCTGCGTTTTGGATTTAGAAGCAGATATTTCCCTGGGCTTACTGCTGTTTCTTCCATATGCAGGTAATGGGCTGAAAACGCCTCTTTTGGGACTCTGCAGAGAAAGTGTTTGCAGACTGCTGAATCCACACACGGGTTTACTCTGGAAGTTGAGTGCACACATTGACAACCTTTCTGTTAGATAGCTGCGTTTTGGATTTAGAAGCAGATATTTCTCTGGGCTTACTGCTGTTTCTTCCATATGTCGGTAATGGGCTGAAAACGCCTGTTTTGGGACTCTGCAGAGAAAGTGTTTGCAGACTGCTGAATCCACACACGGGTTTAACTCTGGAAGTTGAGTGCACACATTGACAACCGTTCTGTTAGATAGCTGCGTTTTGGATTTAGAAGCAGATATTTCACTGACCTAACTGCTGTTTCTTCCATATGCCGGTAATGGGCTGAAAACGCCTGTTTTGGGACTCTGCAGAGAAAGCGTTTGCAGACTGCTGAATCCACACACGGGTTTAACTCTGGAAGTTGAGTGCACCCATTGACAACCGTTCTGTTAGATAGCTGCGTTTTGGATTTAGAAGCAGATATTTCACTGACCTAACTGCTGTTTCTTCCATATGCCGGTAATGGGCTGAAAACGCCTGTTTTGGGACTCTGGAGAGAAAGTGTTTGCAGACTGCTGAATCCACACACGGGTTTAACTCTGGAAGTTGAGTGAACACATTGACAACCGTTCTGTTAGATAGCTGCGTTTTGAATTTAGAAGCAGATATTTTCCTGGGCTTACTGCTGTTTCTTCCATATGCCGGTAATGGGCTGAAAACGCCTGTTTTGGGACTCTGCAGAGAAAGTGTTTGCAGACTGCTGAATCCACACACGGGTTTAACTCTGGAAGTTGAGTGCACACATTGACAACCGTTCTGTTAGATAGCTGCGTTTTGGATTTAGAAGCAGATATTTCCCTGTGTTTACTGCTGTTTCTTCCATATGCAGGTAATGGGCTGAAAACACCTGTTTTGCGACTCTGCAGAGAAAGTGTTTGCAGACTGCTGAATCCACACACGGGTTTAACTCTGGAAGTTGAGTGCACACATTGACAACCGTTCTGTTAGATAGCTGCGTTTTGGATTTAGAAGCAGATATTTCCCTGTGCTTACTGCTGTTTCTTCCATATGCCGGTAATGGGCTGAAAACGCCTGTTTTGGGACTCTGCAGAGAAAGTGTTTGCAGACTGCTGAATCCACACACGGGTTTAACTCTGGAAGTTGAGTGCACACATTGACAACCGTTCTGTTAGATAGCTGCGTTTTGGATTTAGAAGCAGATATTTCCCTGGGCTTACTGCTGTTTCTTCCATATGCCGGTAATGGGCTGAAAACGCCTGTTTTGGGACTCTGCAGAGAAAGTGTTTGCAGACTGCTGAATCCCCACACGGGTTTATCTCTGGAAGTTGAGTGCACGCATTGACAACCATTCAGTTAGATAGAGCTGCCTTTTGGTTTTAGAAGCAGTTATTTCTCCTTACAGCATATACTCTCATTCACTCTGGAATATCCAAACGCAGCTCCTAAAAGAAACGGGTTTCTAAGTATAATGAGATATTTCTCTTTACATCTTGTACCCCAGTACACTCTGATATATGCATTCGCAGCTCCTGGAAGAAACGTGTTTGTAACTCGCTGAATCTGAGCATATATTGAAGTCTCTTAGGTGAATGAACACACAGCACAGGAGTTTGAAAAAAACATTTCTTCCATGTTATAGATGCACTGTTACTTCTATTGCTTTTAAGCTGGTGTTTTCCTGGAAATGTTGGTTTTAGAATTTCCATATAAATGGTTTGTAAACTGCTGCTTAAGTGGAGCAGTTTAATTCGTTAAGTTGAATGCCCTCATTCACAATCATTCTGTTAGCTAGCTCCGTTTTGGTTTTAGAAGCCTGTGTTTCTAGTTACAGCATATACTCCCATTCATTCTGGAATAGCCAAACGCAGCTCCCAGAATAGACGTGTTTCTAAGTCGCTGAATCTCAACATAGATTCAACTCCCTTAGGTGAACGAACACACAGCACAGCAGTTTGAAAGAAATGTTTTATTTGAGTTTTAGACGCAGTCTTATTGCTATTTCTTAGAGGCCGGTATTTTGCTGGGAATGTCTGTTTTAGAATCTGCACAAAAATCTTTTCTAAACTGCTGCATAGAAACAACAGTTTATCTCAATAAGCTGAAGGCACACAGTGACAACCATTCTGTTAGATGGCTCCGTGTTTGTTTTAGAACCAGATATTTCACTTTAAACCTTATACTCCAGTACACTCTGGAATATGCAAATGCAGCTCCTGGAAGAAACGTGTTTCTTACTCGCTGAATCTGAACATATACTCAAGACTCTTAGGTGAATGAACACAGAGCAGAGCATTTTGAAGAAAACGTTTCTTCTATGTTATAGATGCAGTCTTACTGCTACTTCTTTTAGGCTGGTGTTTTGCTGCAAATGTTGATTTTAGAATTTGCATATAAAGGGTTTCTAAACTGCTGCCTAAGAAGAGCAGATTAACCCTTTAAGTTGAATGCACACATTCACAACCATTCTGTTAGATAGCTCCGTTTTGGTTTTAGAAACAGATATTTCTCTTTACAGCATTTACTCCCATACACTCTGGTATATCGAAATGCAGCTCCTAGAATAAACGTGTTTCAAACTCGCTGAATCCAAACATAGATTCAACGACCTTTGGTGAACGAACACACTGCAGAGCAGTTTGAAAGAAACGTTCCCTCTGAGTTTTAGACGCAGTCTTACTGCTATTTCTTATAGGCCGGTATTTTGCTGGAAATGTCTGTTTGAGAATCTACACAGAAATGTTTTCTAAACTGCTGCATACAAACAGCAGTTTAGCTCAGTAAGTTGAATGCACACATTGACAACCATTCCATTAGATCATCCGTTTTTCTTTTGGAACGAGACATTTGTCTTTACATCTTATACTCCAGTATACTCTGGAATAGGCAAACACAGCTCCTGGAAGAAACGTGTTGCTAACTAGCTGAATCTGAACATATATTCAAGTCTCTTATATGAATGAACACACAGCAAAGCAGTTTGAAAACAGTTTCTTCCATGTTAAAGATTCAGTCTTACTGCTATTTCCTATAGGCTGGTGTTTTGCTGGAAAGGACTGTATGAGAATTTGCATATAAAGGGTTTCTAAAGTGCTGCATGAGAAGAGCAGTTTACCTCTTTAAGCCGAAGGCACACATTCACAACCACTCTGCTAGATAGATCCATTTTGGTTTTAGAAACAGATATTTCTCATTACAGCGTATACTCCCATTCATTCTGGAATATCCAAAGACAGCTCCTAGAATAAACGTGTTTCTATCTCGCTGAATCTAAACATAGATTCAACTCCCTTAGGTCAAAGAACACATGGCCGAGCAGTTTGAAAGAAACGTTTCTTCTGAGTTTTAGACGCAGTCTTAATGCTCTTTCTTATACATGCCGGTACTGGGCCGGAAGGCCTGTTTTGAGACCCTGCACAGAAAGTGTTTGCAGACTGCTGAATCCACACACGGGTTTAACTCTGGAAGTTGAGTGCACACATTGACAACCGTACTGTTATATAGCTGGGTTTTGGATTGAGAAGCAGATATTTCCCTGTGCTTACTGCTGTTTCTTCCATATGCCGGTAATGGGCTGAAAACGCCTGTTTTGGGACTCTGCAGAGAAAGTGTTTGCAGACTGCTGAATCCACACACGGGTTTAACTCCGGAAGTTGAGTGCACACATTGACAACCGTTCTGTTAGATAGCTGCGTTTTGGATTTAGAAGCAGATATTTCCCTGTGCTTACTGCTGTTTCTTCCATATGCCGGTAATGGGCTGAAAACGCCTGTTTTGGGACTCTGCAGAGAAACCGTTTGCAGACTGCTGAATCCACACACGGGTTTAACTCTGGAAGTTGAGTGCACACATTGACAACCGTTCTGTTACATAGCTGCGTTTTGGATTTAGAAGCAGATATTTCCCTGTGCTTACTGCTGTTTCTTCCATATGCCGGTAATGGGCTGAAAACGCCTGTTTTGGGACTCTGCAGAGAAAGTGTTTGCAGACTGCTGCATCCACACAAGGGTTTAACTCTGGAAGTTGAGTGCACACATTGACAACCGTTCTGTTAGATAGCTGCGTTTTGGATTTAGAAGCAGATATTTCCCTGTGTTTACTGCTGTTTCTTCCATATGCCGGTAATGGGCTGAAAACGCCTGTTTTGGGACTCTGCAGAGAAAGTGTTTGCAGACTGCTGAATCCACACACGGGTTTAACTCTGGAAGTTGAGTGCACACATTGACAACCGTTCTGTTAGATAGCTGCGTTTTGGATTTAGAAGCAGATATTTCCCTGTGCTTACTGCTGTTTCTTCCATATGCCGGTAATGGGCTGAAAACGCCTCTTTTGGGACTCTGCAGAGAAAGTGTTTGCAGACTGCTGAATCCACACACGGGTTTAACTCTGGAAGTTGAGTGCACACATTGACAACCGTTCTGTTAGATAGCTGCGTTTTGGATTTAGAAGCAGATATTTCCCTGGGCTTACTGCTGTTTCTTCCATATGCCTGTAATGGGCTGAAAACGCCTGTTTTGGGACTCTGCAGAGAAAGTGTTTGCAGACTGCTGAATCCACACACGGGTTTAACTCTGGAAGTTGAGTGCACACATTGACAACCGTTCTGTTAGATAGCTGCGTTTTGGATTTAGAAGCAGATATTTCCCTGGGCTTACTGCTGTTTCTTCCATATGCCTGTAATGGGCTGAAAACGCCTGTTTTGGGACTCTGCAGAGAAAGTGTTTGCAGACTGCTGAATCCACACACGGGTTTAACTCTGGAAGTTGAGTGCACACATTGACAACCGTTCTGTTAGATAGCTGCGTTTTGAATTTAGAAGCAGATATTTTCCTGGGCTTACTGCTGTTTCTTCCATATGCCGGTAATGGGCTGAAAACGCCTGTTTTGGGACTCTGCAGAGAAAGTGTTTGCAGACTGCTGAATCCACACACGGGTTTAACTCTGGAAGTTGAGTGCACACATTGACAACCGTTCTGTTAGATAGCTGCGTTTTGGATTTAGAAGCAGATATTTCCCTGTGTTTACTGCTGTTTCTTCCATATGCAGGTAATGGGCTGAAAACACCTGTTTTGCGACTCTGCAGAGAAAGTGTTTGCAGACTGCTGAATCCACACACGGGTTTAACTCTGGAAGTTGAGTGCACACATTGACAACCGTTCTGTTAGATAGCTGCGTTTTGGATTTAGAAGCAGATATTTCCCTGTGCTTACTGCTGTTTCTTCCATATGCCGGTAATGGGCTGAAAACGCCTGTTTTGGGACTCTGCAGAGAAAGTGTTTGCAGACTGCTGAATCCACACACGGGTTTAACTCTGGAAGTTGAGTGCACACATTGACAACCGTTCTGTTAGATAGCTGCGTTTTGGATTTAGAAGCAGATATTTCCCTGGGCTTACTGCTGTTTCTTCCATATGCCGGTAATGGGCTGAAAACGCCTGTTTTGGGACTCTGCAGAGAAAGTGTTTGCAGACTGCTGAATCCCCACACGGGTTTATCTCTGGAAGTTGAGTGCACGCATTGACAACCATTCAGTTAGATAGAGCTGCCTTTTGGTTTTAGAAGCAGTTATTTCTCCTTACAGCATATACTCTCATTCACTCTGGAATATCCAAACGCAGCTCCTAAAAGAAACGGGTTTCTAAGTATAATGAGATATTTCTCTTTACATCTTGTACCCCAGTACACTCTGATATATGCATTCGCAGCTCCTGGAAGAAACGTGTTTGTAACTCGCTGAATCTGAGCATATATTGAAGTCTCTTAGGTGAATGAACACACAGCACAGGAGTTTGAAAAAAACATTTCTTCCATGTTATAGATGCACTGTTACTTCTATTGCTTTTAAGCTGGTGTTTTCCTGGAAATGTTGGTTTTAGAATTTCCATATAAATGGTTTGTAAACTGCTGCTTAAGTGGAGCAGTTTAATTCGTTAAGTTGAATGCCCTCATTCACAATCATTCTGTTAGCTAGCTCCGTTTTGGTTTTAGAAGCCTGTGTTTCTAGTTACAGCATATACTCCCATTCATTCTGGAATAGCCAAACGCAGCTCCCAGAATAGACGTGTTTCTAAGTCGCTGAATCTCAACATAGATTCAACTCCCTTAGGTGAACGAACACACAGCACAGCAGTTTGAAAGAAATGTTTTATTTGAGTTTTAGACGCAGTCTTATTGCTATTTCTTAGAGGCCGGTATTTTGCTGGGAATGTCTGTTTTAGAATCTGCACAAAAATCTTTTCTAAACTGCTGCATAGAAACAACAGTTTATCTCAATAAGCTGAAGGCACACAGTGACAACCATTCTGTTAGATGGCTCCGTGTTTGTTTTAGAACCAGATATTTCACTTTAAACCTTATACTCCAGTACACTCTGGAATATGCAAATGCAGCTCCTGGAAGAAACGTGTTTCTTACTCGCTGAATCTGAACATATACTCAAGACTCTTAGGTGAATGAACACAGAGCAGAGCATTTTGAAGAAAACGTTTCTTCTATGTTATAGATGCAGTCTTACTGCTACTTCTTTTAGGCTGGTGTTTTGCTGCAAATGTTGATTTTAGAATTTGCATATAAAGGGTTTCTAAACTGCTGCCTAAGAAGAGCAGATTAACCCTTTAAGTTGAATGCACACATTCACAACCATTCTGTTAGATAGCTCCGTTTTGGTTTTAGAAACAGATATTTCTCTTTACAGCATTTACTCCCATACACTCTGGTATATCGAAATGCAGCTCCTAGAATAAACGTGTTTCAAACTCGCTGAATCCAAACATAGATTCAACGACCTTTGGTGAACGAACACACTGCAGAGCAGTTTGAAAGAAACGTTCCCTCTGAGTTTTAGACGCAGTCTTACTGCTATTTCTTATAGGCCGGTATTTTGCTGGAAATGTCTGTTTGAGAATCTACACAGAAATGTTTTCTAAACTGCTGCATACAAACAGCAGTTTAGCTCAGTAAGTTGAATGCACACATTGACAACCATTCCATTAGATCATCCGTTTTTCTTTTGGAACGAGACATTTGTCTTTACATCTTATACTCCAGTATACTCTGGAATAGGCAAACACAGCTCCTGGAAGAAACGTGTTGCTAACTAGCTGAATCTGAACATATATTCAAGTCTCTTATATGAATGAACACACAGCAAAGCAGTTTGAAAACAGTTTCTTCCATGTTAAAGATTCAGTCTTACTGCTATTTCCTATAGGCTGGTGTTTTGCTGGAAAGGACTGTATGAGAATTTGCATATAAAGGGTTTCTAAAGTGCTGCATGAGAAGAGCAGTTTACCTCTTTAAGCCGAAGGCACACATTCACAACCACTCTGCTAGATAGATCCATTTTGGTTTTAGAAACAGATATTTCTCATTACAGCGTATACTCCCATTCATTCTGGAATATCCAAAGACAGCTCCTAGAATAAACGTGTTTCTATCTCGCTGAATCTAAACATAGATTCAACTCCCTTAGGTCAAAGAACACATGGCCGAGCAGTTTGAAAGAAACGTTTCTTCTGAGTTTTAGACGCAGTCTTAATGCTCTTTCTTATACATGCCGGTACTGGGCCGGAAGGCCTGTTTTGAGACCCTGCACAGAAAGTGTTTGCAGACTGCTGAATCCACACACGGGTTTAACTCTGGAAGTTGAGTGCACACATTGACAACCGTACTGTTATATAGCTGGGTTTTGGATTGAGAAGCAGATATTTCCCTGTGCTTACTGCTGTTTCTTCCATATGCCGGTAATGGGCTGAAAACGCCTGTTTTGGGACTCTGCAGAGAAAGTGTTTGCAGACTGCTGAATCCACACACGGGTTTAACTCCGGAAGTTGAGTGCACACATTGACAACCGTTCTGTTAGATAGCTGCGTTTTGGATTTAGAAGCAGATATTTCCCTGTGCTTACTGCTGTTTCTTCCATATGCCGGTAATGGGCTGAAAACGCCTGTTTTGGGACTCTGCAGAGAAACCGTTTGCAGACTGCTGAATCCACACACGGGTTTAACTCTGGAAGTTGAGTGCACACATTGACAACCGTTCTGTTACATAGCTGCGTTTTGGATTTAGAAGCAGATATTTCCCTGTGCTTACTGCTGTTTCTTCCATATGCCGGTAATGGGCTGAAAACGCCTGTTTTGGGACTCTGCAGAGAAAGTGTTTGCAGACTGCTGCATCCACACAAGGGTTTAACTCTGGAAGTTGAGTGCACACATTGACAACCGTTCTGTTAGATAGCTGCGTTTTGGATTTAGAAGCAGATATTTCCCTGTGTTTACTGCTGTTTCTTCCATATGCCGGTAATGGGCTGAAAACGCCTGTTTTGGGACTCTGCAGAGAAAGTGTTTGCAGACTGCTGAATCCACACACGGGTTTAACTCTGGAAGTTGAGTGCACACATTGACAACCGTTCTGTTAGATAGCTGCGTTTTGGATTTAGAAGCAGATATTTCCCTGTGCTTACTGCTGTTTCTTCCATATGCCGGTAATGGGCTGAAAACGCCTCTTTTGGGACTCTGCAGAGAAAGTGTTTGCAGACTGCTGAATCCACACACGGGTTTAACTCTGGAAGTTGAGTGCACACATTGACAACCGTTCTGTTAGATAGCTGCGTTTTGGATTTAGAAGCAGATATTTCCCTGGGCTTACTGCTGTTTCTTCCATATGCCTGTAATGGGCTGAAAACGCCTGTTTTGGGACTCTGCAGAGAAAGTGTTTGCAGACTGCTGAATCCACACACGGGTTTAACTCTGGAAGTTGAGTGCACACATTGACAACCGTTCTGTTAGATAGCTGCGTTTTGGATTTAGAAGCAGATATTTCCCTGGGCTTACTGCTGTTTCTTCCATATGCCTGTAATGGGCTGAAAACGCCTGTTTTGGGACTCTGCAGAGAAAGTGTTTGCAGACTGCTGAATCCACACACGGGTTTAACTCTGGAAGTTGAGTGCACACATTGACAACCGTTCTGTTAGATAGCTGCGTTTTGAATTTAGAAGCAGATATTTTCCTGGGCTTACTGCTGTTTCTTCCATATGCCGGTAATGGGCTGAAAACGCCTGTTTTGGGACTCTGCAGAGAAAGTGTTTGCAGACTGCTGAATCCACACACGGGTTTAACTCTGGAAGTTGAGTGCACACATTGACAACCGTTCTGTTAGATAGCTGCGTTTTGGATTTAGAAGCAGATATTTCCCTGTGTTTACTGCTGTTTCTTCCATATGCAGGTAATGGGCTGAAAACACCTGTTTTGCGACTCTGCAGAGAAAGTGTTTGCAGACTGCTGAATCCACACACGGGTTTAACTCTGGAAGTTGAGTGCACACATTGACAACCGTTCTGTTAGATAGCTGCGTTTTGGATTTAGAAGCAGATATTTCCCTGTGCTTACTGCTGTTTCTTCCATATGCCGGTAATGGGCTGAAAACGCCTGTTTTGGGACTCTGCAGAGAAAGTGTTTGCAGACTGCTGAATCCACACACGGGTTTAACTCTGGAAGTTGAGTGCACACATTGACAACCGTTCTGTTAGATAGCTGCGTTTTGGATTTAGAAGCAGATATTTCCCTGGGCTTACTGCTGTTTCTTCCATATGCCGGTAATGGGCTGAAAACGCCTGTTTTGGGACTCTGCAGAGAAAGTGTTTGCAGACTGCTGAATCCCCACACGGGTTTATCTCTGGAAGTTGAGTGCACGCATTGACAACCATTCAGTTAGATAGAGCTGCCTTTTGGTTTTAGAAGCAGTTATTTCTCCTTACAGCATATACTCTCATTCACTCTGGAATATCCAAACGCAGCTCCTAAAAGAAACGGGTTTCTAAGTATAATGAGATATTTCTCTTTACATCTTGTACCCCAGTACACTCTGATATATGCATTCGCAGCTCCTGGAAGAAACGTGTTTGTAACTCGCTGAATCTGAGCATATATTGAAGTCTCTTAGGTGAATGAACACACAGCACAGGAGTTTGAAAAAAACATTTCTTCCATGTTATAGATGCACTGTTACTTCTATTGCTTTTAAGCTGGTGTTTTCCTGGAAATGTTGGTTTTAGAATTTCCATATAAATGGTTTGTAAACTGCTGCTTAAGTGGAGCAGTTTAATTCGTTAAGTTGAATGCCCTCATTCACAATCATTCTGTTAGCTAGCTCCGTTTTGGTTTTAGAAGCCTGTGTTTCTAGTTACAGCATATACTCCCATTCATTCTGGAATAGCCAAACGCAGCTCCCAGAATAGACGTGTTTCTAAGTCGCTGAATCTCAACATAGATTCAACTCCCTTAGGTGAACGAACACACAGCACAGCAGTTTGAAAGAAATGTTTTATTTGAGTTTTAGACGCAGTCTTATTGCTATTTCTTAGAGGCCGGTATTTTGCTGGGAATGTCTGTTTTAGAATCTGCACAAAAATCTTTTCTAAACTGCTGCATAGAAACAACAGTTTATCTCAATAAGCTGAAGGCACACAGTGACAACCATTCTGTTAGATGGCTCCGTGTTTGTTTTAGAACCAGATATTTCACTTTAAACCTTATACTCCAGTACACTCTGGAATATGCAAATGCAGCTCCTGGAAGAAACGTGTTTCTTACTCGCTGAATCTGAACATATACTCAAGACTCTTAGGTGAATGAACACAGAGCAGAGCATTTTGAAGAAAACGTTTCTTCTATGTTATAGATGCAGTCTTACTGCTACTTCTTTTAGGCTGGTGTTTTGCTGCAAATGTTGATTTTAGAATTTGCATATAAAGGGTTTCTAAACTGCTGCCTAAGAAGAGCAGATTAACCCTTTAAGTTGAATGCACACATTCACAACCATTCTGTTAGATAGCTCCGTTTTGGTTTTAGAAACAGATATTTCTCTTTACAGCATTTACTCCCATACACTCTGGTATATCGAAATGCAGCTCCTAGAATAAACGTGTTTCAAACTCGCTGAATCCAAACATAGATTCAACGACCTTTGGTGAACGAACACACTGCAGAGCAGTTTGAAAGAAACGTTCCCTCTGAGTTTTAGACGCAGTCTTACTGCTATTTCTTATAGGCCGGTATTTTGCTGGAAATGTCTGTTTGAGAATCTACACAGAAATGTTTTCTAAACTGCTGCATACAAACAGCAGTTTAGCTCAGTAAGTTGAATGCACACATTGACAACCATTCCATTAGATCATCCGTTTTTCTTTTGGAACGAGACATTTGTCTTTACATCTTATACTCCAGTATACTCTGGAATAGGCAAACACAGCTCCTGGAAGAAACGTGTTGCTAACTAGCTGAATCTGAACATATATTCAAGTCTCTTATATGAATGAACACACAGCAAAGCAGTTTGAAAACAGTTTCTTCCATGTTAAAGATTCAGTCTTACTGCTATTTCCTATAGGCTGGTGTTTTGCTGGAAAGGACTGTATGAGAATTTGCATATAAAGGGTTTCTAAAGTGCTGCATGAGAAGAGCAGTTTACCTCTTTAAGCCGAAGGCACACATTCACAACCACTCTGCTAGATAGATCCATTTTGGTTTTAGAAACAGATATTTCTCATTACAGCGTATACTCCCATTCATTCTGGAATATCCAAAGACAGCTCCTAGAATAAACGTGTTTCTATCTCGCTGAATCTAAACATAGATTCAACTCCCTTAGGTCAAAGAACACATGGCCGAGCAGTTTGAAAGAAACGTTTCTTCTGAGTTTTAGACGCAGTCTTAATGCTCTTTCTTATACATGCCGGTACTGGGCCGGAAGGCCTGTTTTGAGACCCTGCACAGAAAGTGTTTGCAGACTGCTGAATCCACACACGGGTTTAACTCTGGAAGTTGAGTGCACACATTGACAACCGTACTGTTATATAGCTGGGTTTTGGATTGAGAAGCAGATATTTCCCTGTGCTTACTGCTGTTTCTTCCATATGCCGGTAATGGGCTGAAAACGCCTGTTTTGGGACTCTGCAGAGAAAGTGTTTGCAGACTGCTGAATCCACACACGGGTTTAACTCCGGAAGTTGAGTGCACACATTGACAACCGTTCTGTTAGATAGCTGCGTTTTGGATTTAGAAGCAGATATTTCCCTGTGCTTACTGCTGTTTCTTCCATATGCCGGTAATGGGCTGAAAACGCCTGTTTTGGGACTCTGCAGAGAAACCGTTTGCAGACTGCTGAATCCACACACGGGTTTAACTCTGGAAGTTGAGTGCACACATTGACAACCGTTCTGTTACATAGCTGCGTTTTGGATTTAGAAGCAGATATTTCCCTGTGCTTACTGCTGTTTCTTCCATATGCCGGTAATGGGCTGAAAACGCCTGTTTTGGGACTCTGCAGAGAAAGTGTTTGCAGACTGCTGCATCCACACAAGGGTTTAACTCTGGAAGTTGAGTGCACACATTGACAACCGTTCTGTTAGATAGCTGCGTTTTGGATTTAGAAGCAGATATTTCCCTGTGTTTACTGCTGTTTCTTCCATATGCCGGTAATGGGCTGAAAACGCCTGTTTTGGGACTCTGCAGAGAAAGTGTTTGCAGACTGCTGAATCCACACACGGGTTTAACTCTGGAAGTTGAGTGCACACATTGACAACCGTTCTGTTAGATAGCTGCGTTTTGGATTTAGAAGCAGATATTTCCCTGTGCTTACTGCTGTTTCTTCCATATGCCGGTAATGGGCTGAAAACGCCTCTTTTGGGACTCTGCAGAGAAAGTGTTTGCAGACTGCTGAATCCACACACGGGTTTAACTCTGGAAGTTGAGTGCACACATTGACAACCGTTCTGTTAGATAGCTGCGTTTTGGATTTAGAAGCAGATATTTCCCTGGGCTTACTGCTGTTTCTTCCATATGCCTGTAATGGGCTGAAAACGCCTGTTTTGGGACTCTGCAGAGAAAGTGTTTGCAGACTGCTGAATCCACACACGGGTTTAACTCTGGAAGTTGAGTGCACACATTGACAACCGTTCTGTTAGATAGCTGCGTTTTGGATTTAGAAGCAGATATTTCCCTGGGCTTACTGCTGTTTCTTCCATATGCCTGTAATGGGCTGAAAACGCCTGTTTTGGGACTCTGCAGAGAAAGTGTTTGCAGACTGCTGAATCCACACACGGGTTTAACTCTGGAAGTTGAGTGCACACATTGACAACCGTTCTGTTAGATAGCTGCGTTTTGGATTTAGAAGCAGCTATTTCCCTGGGCTTACTGCTGTTTCTTCCATATGCCGGTAATGGGCTGAAAACGCCTGTTTTGGGACTCTGCAGAGAAAGTGTTTGCAGACTGCTGAATCCACACACGGGTTTAACTCTGGAAGTTGAGTGCACACATTGACAACCGTTCTGTTAGATAGCTGCGTTTTGGATTTAGAAGCAGATATTTCCCTGTGCTTACTGCTGTTTCTTCCATATGCCGGTAATGGGCTGAAAACGCCTGCTTTGGGACTCTGCAGAGAAAGTGATTGCAGACTGCTGAATCCACACACGGGTTTAACTCTGGAAGTTGAGTGCACACATTGACAACCGTTCTGTTAGATAGCTGCGTTTTGGATTTAGAAGCAGATATTTCCCTGTGCTTACTGCTGTTTCTTCCATATGCCGGTAACGGACTGAAATCGCCTGTTTTGGGACTCTGCAGAGAAAGTGTTTGCAGACTGCTGAATCCACACACGGGTTTAACTCTGGAAGTTGAGTGCACCCATTGACAACCGTTCTGTTAGATAGCTGCGTTTTGGATTTAGAAGCAGATATTTCCCTGTGCTTACTGCTGTTTCTTCCATATGCCGGAAATGGGTTGAAAACGCCTGTTTTGGGACTCTGCAGAGAAAGCGTTTGCAGACTGCTGAATCCACACACGGGTTTAACTCTGGAAGTTGAGTGCACACATTGACAACCGTTCTGTTAGATAGCTGCGTTTTGGATTTAGAAGCAGATATTTCCCTGTGCTTACTGCTGTTTCTTCCATATGCCGGTAATGGGCTGAAAACGCCTCTTTTGGGACTCTGCAGAGAAAGGGTTTGCAGACTGCTGAATCCACACACGGGTTTAACTCTGGAAGTTGAGTGCACACATTGACAACCGTTCTGTTAGATAGCTGCGTTTTGGATTTAGAAGCAGATATTTCCCTGGGCTTACTGCTGTTTCTTCCATATGCCGGTAATGGGTTGAAAACTCCTGTTTTGGGACTCTGCAGAGAAAGTGTTTGCAGACTGCTGAATCCACACATGGGTTTAACTCTGGAAGTTGAGTGCACACATTGACAACCGTTCTGTTAGATAGCTGCGTTTTGGATTTAGAAGCAGATATTTCCCTGTGCTTACTGCTGTTTCTTCCATATGCCGGTAATGGGCTGAAAACGCCTGTTTTGGGACTCTGCAGAGAAAGTGTTTGCAGACTGCTGAATCCACACACGGGTTTAACTCTGGAAGTTGAGTGCACACATTGACAACCGTTCTGTTAGATAGCTGCGTTTTGGATTTAGAAGCAGATATTTCCCTGGGCTTACTGCTGTTTCTTCCATATGCTGGTAATGGGCTGAAAACGCCTGTTTTGGGACTCTGCAGAGAAAGTGTTTGCAGACTGCTGAATCCACACACGGGTTTAACTCTGGAAGTTGAGTGCACACATTGACAACCGTTCTGTTAGATAGCTGCGTTTTGGATTTAGAAGCAGATATTTCCCTGTGCTTACTGCTGTTTCTTCCATATGCCGGTAATGGGCTGAAAACGCCTGTTTTGGGACTCTGCAGAGAAAGCGTTTGCAGACTGCTGAATCCACACACCGGTTTAACTCTGGAAGTTGAGTGCACCCATTGACAACCGTTCTGTTAGATAGCTGCGTTTTGGATTTAGAAGCAGATATTTCCCTGTGCTTACTGCTGTTTCTTCCATATGCCGGTAATGGGCTGAAAACGGCTGTTTTGGGGCTCTGCAGAGAAAGTGTTTGCAGACTGCTGAATCCACACACGGGTTTAGCTCTGGAAGTTGAGTGCACACATTGACAACCGTTCTGTTAGATAGCTGCGTTTTGGATTTAGAAGCAGATATTTCCCTGGGCTTACTGCTGTTTCTTCCATATGCCGGTAATGGGTTGAAAACGCCTGTTTTGGGACTCTGCAGAGAAAGTGTTTGCAGACTGCTGAATCCACACACGGGTTTAACTCTGGAAGTTGAGTGCACACATTGACAACCGTTCTGTTAGATAGCTGCGTTTTGGATTTAGAAGCAGATATTTCCCTGTGCTTACTGCTGTTTCTTCCATATGCCGGTAATGGGCTGAAAACGCCTGTTTTGGGACTCTGCAGAGAAAGCGTTTGCAGACTGCTGAATCCACACACGGGTTTAACTCTGGAAGTTGAGTGCACCCATTGACAACCGTTCTGTTAGATAGCTGCGTTTTGGATTTAGAAGCAGATATTTCCCTGTGCTTACTGCTGTTTCTTCCATATGCCGGTAATGGGCTGAAAACGCCTGTTTTGGGACTCTGCAGAGAAAGTGTTTGCAGACTGCTGAATCCACACACGGGTTTAACTCTGGAAGTTGAGTGCACACATTGACAACCGTTCTGTTAGATAGCTGCGTTTTGGATTTAGAAGCAGATATTTCCCTGTGCTTACTGCTGTTTCTTCCATATGCCGGTAATGGGTTGAAAACGCCTGTTTTGGGACTCTGCAGAGAAAGTGTTTGCAGACTGCTGAATCCACACACGGGTTTAACTCTGGAAGTTGAGTGCACCCATTGACAACCGTTCTGTTAGATAGCTGCGTTTTGGATTTAGAAGCAGATATTTCCCTGTGCTTACTGCTGTTTCTTCCATATGCCGGTAATGGGCTGAAAACGCCTGTTTTGGGACTCTGCAGAGAAAGTGTTTGCAGACTGCTGAATCCACACACGGGTTTAACTCTGGAAGTTGAGTGCACACATTGACAACCGTTCTGTTAGATAGCTGCGTTTTGGATTTAGAAGCAGATATTTCCCTGGGCTTACTGCTGTTTCTTCCATATGCCGGTAATGGGCTGAAAACGCCTGTTTTGGGACTCTGCAGAGAAAGTGTTTGCAGACTGCTGAATCCACACACGGGTTTAACTCTGGAAGTTGAGTGCACACATTGACAACCGTTCTGTTAGATAGCTGCGTTTTGGATTTAGAAGCAGATATTTCCCTGGGCTTACTGCTGTTTCTTCCATATGCCGGTAATGGGCTGAAAACGCCTGTTTTGGGACTCTGCAGAGAAAGTGTTTGCAGACTGCTGAATCCACACACGGGTTTAACTCTGGAAGTTGAGTGCACACATTGACAACCGTTCTGTTAGATAGCTGCGTTTTGGATTTAGAAGCAGATATTTCCCTGTGCTTACTGCTGTTTCTTCCATATGCCGGTAATGGGCTGAAAACGCCTGTTTTGGGACTCTGCAGAGAAAGTGTTTGCAGACTGCTGAATCCACACACGGGTTTAACTCTGGATGTTGAGTGCACCCATTGACAACCGTTCTGTTAGATAGCTGCGTTTTGGATTTAGAAGCAGATATTTCCCTGTGCTTACTGCTGTTTCTTCCATATGCCGGTAATGGGCTGAAAACGCCTGTTTTGGGACTCTGCAGAGAAAGTGTTTGCAGACTGCTGAATCCACACACGGGTTTAACTCTGGAAGTTGAGTGCACACATTGACAACCGTTCTGTTAGATAGCTGCGTTTTGGATTTAGAAGCAGATATTTCCCTGTGCTTACTGCTGTTTCTTCCATATGCCGGTAATGGGCTGAAAACGCCTGTTTTGGGACTCTGCAGAGAAAGTGTTTGCAGACTGCTGAATCCACACACGGGTTTAACTCTGGAAGTTGAGTGCACACATTGACAACCGTTCTGTTAGATAGCTGCGTTTTGGATTTAGAAGCAGATATTTCCCTGTGCTTACTGCTGTTTCTTCCATATGCCGGTAATGGGCTGAAAACGCCTGTTTTGGGACTCTGCAGAGAAAGTGTTTGCAGACTGCTGAATCCACACACGGGTTTAACTCTGGAAGTTGAGTGCACACATTGACAACCGTTCTGTTAGATAGCTGCGTTTTCGGTTTAGAAGCAGATATTTCCCTGTGCTTACTGCTGTTTCTTCCATATGCCGGTAATGGGCTGAAAACGCCTGTTTTGGGACTCTGCAGAGAAAGTGTTTGCAGACTGCTGAATCCACACACGGGTTTAACTCTGGAAGTTGAGTGCACAAATTGACAACCGTTCTGTTAGATAGCTGCGTTTTGGATTTAGAAGCAGATATTTCCCTGTGCTTACTGCTGTTTCTTCCATATGCCGGTAAAGGGCTGAAAACGCCTGTTTTGGGACTCTGCAGAGAAAGTGTTTGCAGACTGCTGAATCCACACACGGGTTTAACTCTGGAAGTTGAGTGCACACATTGACAACCGTTCTGTTAGATAGCTGCGTTTTGGATTTAGAAGCAGATATTTCCCTGTGCTTACTGCTGTTTCTTCCATATGCCGGTAATGGGTTGAAAACGCCTGTTTTGGGACTCTGCAGAGAAAGTGTTTGCAGATTGCTGAATCCACACACGGGTTTAACTCTGGAAGTTGAGTGCACACATTGACAACCTTTCTGTTAGATAGCTGCGTTTTGGATTTAGAAGCAGATATTTCCCTGTGCTTACTGCTGTTTCTTCCATATGCCGGTAATGGGCTGAAAACGCCTGTTTTGGGACTCTGCAGAGAAAGTGTTTGCAGACTGCTGAATCCACACACGGGTTTAACTCTGGAAGTTGAGTGCACACATTGACAACCGTTCTGTTAGATAGCTGCGTTTTGGATTTAGAAGCAGATATTTCCCTGGGCTTACTGCTGTTTCTTCCATATACCGGTAATGGGCTGAAAACGCCTGTTTTGGGACTCTGCAGAGAAAGTGTTTGCAGACTGCTGAATCCACACACGGGTTTAACTCTGGAAGTTGAGTGCACACATTGACAACCGTTCTGTTAGATAGCTGCGTTTTGGATTTAGAAGCAGATATTTCCCTGTGCTTACTGCTGTTTCTTCCATATGCCGGTAATGGGCTGAAAACGCCTGTTTTGGGACTCTGCAGAGAAAGTGTTTGCAGACTGCTGAATCCACACACGGGTTTAACTCTGGAAGTTGAGTGCACCCATTGACAACCGTTCGGTTAGATAGCTGCGTTTTGGATTTAGAAGCAGATATTTCCCTGTGCTTACTGCTGTTTCTTCCATATGCCGGTAATGGGCTGAAAACGCCTTTTTTGGGACTCTGCAGAGAAAGTGTTTGCAGACTGCTGAATCCACACACGGGTTTAACTCTGGAAGTTGAGTGCACACATTGACAACCGTTCTGTTAGATAGCTGCGTTTTGGATTTAGAAGCAGATATTTCCCTGTGCTTACTGCTGTTTCTTCCATATGCCGGTAATGGGCTGAAAACGCCTGTTTTGGGACTCTGCAGAGAAAGTGTTTGCAGACTGCTGAATCCACACACGGGTTTAACTCTGGAAGTTGAGTGCACACATTGACAACCGTTCTGTTAGATAGCTGCGTTTTGGATTTAGAAGCAGCTATTTCCCTGGGCTTACTGCTGTTTCTTCCATATGCCGGTAATGGGTTGAAAACGCCTGTTTTGGGACTCTGCAGAGAAAGTGTTTGCAGACTGCTGAATCCACACACGGGTTTAACTCTGGAAGTTGAGTGCACACATTGACAACCGTTCTGTTAGATAGCTGCGTTTTGGATTTAGAAGCAGATATTTCCCTGTGCTTACTGCTGTTTCTTCCATATGCCGGTAATGGGCTGAAAACGCCTGTTTTGGGACTCTGCAGAGAAAGTGTTTGCAGACTGCTGCATCCACACAAGGGTTTAACTCTGGAAGTTGAGTGTACACCTTGACAACCGTTCTGTTAGATAGCTGCGTTTTGGATTTAGAAGCAGCTATTTCCCTGGGCTTACTGCTGTTTCTTCCATATGCCGGTAATGGGCTGAAAACGCCTGTTTTGGGACTCTGCAGAGAAAGTGTTTGCAGACTGCTGAATCCACACACGGGTTTAACTCTGGAATTTGAGTGCACACATTGACAACCGTTCTGTTAGATAGCCGCGTTTTGGATTTAGAAGCAGATATTTCCCTGTGCTTACTGCTGTTTCTTCCATATGCCGGTAATGGGCTGAAAACGCCTGTTTTGGGACTCTGCAGAGAAAGTGTTTGCAGACTGCTGAATCCACACACGGGTTTAACTCTGGATGTTGAGTGCACCCATTGACAACCGTTCTGTTAGATAGCTGCGTTTTGGATTTAGAAGCAGATATTTCCCTGTGCTTACTGCTGTTTCTTCCATATGCCGGTAATGGGCTGAAAACGCCTGTTTTGGGACTCTGCAGAGAAAGTGTTTGCAGACTGCTGAATCCACACACGGGTTTAACTCTGGAAGTTGAGTGCACACATTGACAACCGTTCTGTTAGATAGCTGCGTTTTGGATTTAGAAGCAGATATTTCCCTGTGCTTACTGCTGTTTCTTCCATATGCCGGTAATGGGCTGAAAACGCCTGTTTTGGGACTCTGCAGAGAAAGTGTTTGCAGACTGCTGAATCCACACACGGGTTTAACTCTGGAAGTTGAGTGCACACATTGACAACCGTTCTGTTAGATAGCTGCGTTTTGGATTTAGAAGCAGATATTTCCCTGTGCTTACTGCTGTTTCTTCCATATGCCGGTAATGGGCTGAAAACGCCTGTTTTGGGACTCTGCAGAGAAAGTGTTTGCAGACTGCTGAATCCACACACGGGTTTAACTCTGGAAGTTGAGTGCACACATTGACAACCGTTCTGTTAGATAGCTGCGTTTTGGATTTAGAAGCAGATATTTCCCTGTGCTTACTGCTGTTTCTTCCATATGCCGGTAATGGGCTGAAAACGCCTGTTTTGGGACTCTGCAGAGAAAGTGTTTGCAGACTGCTGAATCCACACACGGGTTTAACTCTGGAAGTTGAGTGCACACATTGACAACCGTTCTGTTAGATAGCTGCGTTTTCGGTTTAGAAGCAGATATTTCCCTGTGCTTACTGCTGTTTCTTCCATATGCCGGTAATGGGCTGAAAACGCCTGTTTTGGGACTCTGCAGAGAAAGTGTTTGCAGACTGCTGAATCCACACACGGGTTTAACTCTGGAAGTTGAGTGCACAAATTGACAACCGTTCTGTTAGATAGCTGCGTTTTGGATTTAGAAGCAGATATTTCCCTGTGCTTACTGCTGTTTCTTCCATATGCCGGTAAAGGGCTGAAAACGCCTGTTTTGGGACTCTGCAGAGAAAGTGTTTGCAGACTGCTGAATCCACACACGGGTTTAACTCTGGAAGTTGAGTGCACACATTGACAACCGTTCTGTTAGATAGCTGCGTTTTGGATTTAGAAGCAGATATTTCCCTGTGCTTACTGCTGTTTCTTCCATATGCCGGTAATGGGTTGAAAACGCCTGTTTTGGGACTCTGCAGAGAAAGTGTTTGCAGATTGCTGAATCCACACACGGGTTTAACTCTGGAAGTTGAGTGCACACATTGACAACCTTTCTGTTAGATAGCTGCGTTTTGGATTTAGAAGCAGATATTTCCCTGTGCTTACTGCTGTTTCTTCCATATGCCGGTAATGGGCTGAAAACGCCTGTTTTGGGACTCTGCAGAGAAAGTGTTTGCAGACTGCTGAATCCACACACGGGTTTAACTCTGGAAGTTGAGTGCACACATTGACAACCGTTCTGTTAGATAGCTGCGTTTTGGATTTAGAAGCAGATATTTCCCTGGGCTTACTGCTGTTTCTTCCATATACCGGTAATGGGCTGAAAACGCCTGTTTTGGGACTCTGCAGAGAAAGTGTTTGCAGACTGCTGAATCCACACACGGGTTTAACTCTGGAAGTTGAGTGCACACATTGACAACCGTTCTGTTAGATAGCTGCGTTTTGGATTTAGAAGCAGATATTTCCCTGTGCTTACTGCTGTTTCTTCCATATGCCGGTAATGGGCTGAAAACGCCTGTTTTGGGACTCTGCAGAGAAAGTGTTTGCAGACTGCTGAATCCACACACGGGTTTAACTCTGGAAGTTGAGTGCACCCATTGACAACCGTTCGGTTAGATAGCTGCGTTTTGGATTTAGAAGCAGATATTTCCCTGTGCTTACTGCTGTTTCTTCCATATGCCGGTAATGGGCTGAAAACGCCTTTTTTGGGACTCTGCAGAGAAAGTGTTTGCAGACTGCTGAATCCACACACGGGTTTAACTCTGGAAGTTGAGTGCACACATTGACAACCGTTCTGTTAGATAGCTGCGTTTTGGATTTAGAAGCAGATATTTCCCTGTGCTTACTGCTGTTTCTTCCATATGCCGGTAATGGGCTGAAAACGCCTGTTTTGGGACTCTGCAGAGAAAGTGTTTGCAAACTGCTGAATCCACACACGGGTTTAACTCTGGAAGTTGAGTGCACACATTGACAACCGTTCTGTTAGATAGCTGCGTTTTGGATTTAGAAGCAGCTATTTCCCTGGGCTTACTGCTGTTTCTTCCATATGCCGGTAATGGGTTGAAAACGCCTGTTTTGGGACTCTGCAGAGAAAGTGTTTGCAGACTGCTGAATCCACACACGGGTTTAACTCTGGAAGTTGAGTGCACACATTGACAACCGTTCTGTTAGATAGCTGCGTTTTGGATTTAGAAGCAGATATTTCCCTGTGCTTACTGCTGTTTCTTCCATATGCCGGTAATGGGCTGAAAACGCCTGTTTTGGGACTCTGCAGAGAAAGTGTTTGCAGACTGCTGCATCCACACAAGGGTTTAACTCTGGAAGTTGAGTGTACACCTTGACAACCGTTCTGTTAGATAGCTGCGTTTTGGATTTAGAAGCAGCTATTTCCCTGGGCTTACTGCTGTTTCTTCCATATGCCGGTAATGGGCTGAAAACGCCTGTTTTGGGACTCTGCAGAGAAAGTGTTTGCAGACTGCTGAATCCACACACAGGTTTAACTCTGGAATTTGAGTGCACACATTGACAACCGTTCTGTTAGATAGCCGCGTTATGGATTTAGAAGCAGATATTTCCCTGTGCTTACTGCTGTTTCTTCCATATGCCGGTAATGGGCTGAAAACGCCTGTTTTGGGACTCTGCAGAGAAAGTGTTTGCAGACTGCTGAATCCACACACGGGTTTAACTCTGGATGTTGAGTGCACCCATTGACAACCGTTCTGTTAGATAGCTGCGTTTTGGATTTAGAAGCAGATATTTCCCTGTGCTTACTGCTGTTTCTTCCATATGCCGGTAATGGGCTGAAAACGCCTGTTTTGGGACTCTGCAGAGAAAGTGTTTGCAGACTGCTGAATCCACACACGGGTTTAACTCTGGAAGTTGAGTGCACACATTGACAACCGTTCTGTTAGATAGCTGCGTTTTGGATTTAGAAGCAGATATTTCCCTGTGCTTACTGCTGTTTCTTCCATATGCCGGTAATGGGCTGAAAACGCCTGTTTTGGGACTCTGCAGAGAAAGTGTTTGCAGACTGCTGAATCCACACACGGGTTTAACTCTGGAAGTTGAGTGCACACATTGACAACCGTTCTGTTAGATAGCTGCGTTTTGGATTTAGAAGCAGATATTTCCCTGTGCTTACTGCTGTTTCTTCCATATGCCGGTAATGGGCTGAAAACGCCTGTTTTGGGACTCTGCAGAGAAAGTGTTTGCAGACTGCTGAATCCACACACGGGTTTAACTCTGGAAGTTGAGTGCACACATTGACAACCGTTCTGTTAGATAGCTGCGTTTTCGGTTTAGAAGCAGATATTTCCCTGTGCTTACTGCTGTTTCTTCCATATGCCGGTAATGGGCTGAAAACGCCTGTTTTGGGACTCTGCAGAGAAAGTGTTTGCAGACTGCTGAATCCACACACGGGTTTAACTCTGGAAGTTGAGTGCACAAATTGACAACCGTTCTGTTAGATAGCTGCGTTTTGGATTTAGAAGCAGATATTTCCCTGTGCTTACTGCTGTTTCTTCCATATGCCGGTAAAGGGCTGAAAACGCCTGTTTTGGGACTCTGCAGAGAAAGTGTTTGCAGACTGCTGAATCCACACACGGGTTTAACTCTGGAAGTTGAGTGCACACATTGACAACCGTTCTGTTAGATAGCTGCGTTTTGGATTTAGAAGCAGATATTTCCCTGTGCTTACTGCTGTTTCTTCCATATGCCGGTAATGGGTTGAAAACGCCTGTTTTGGGACTCTGCAGAGAAAGTGTTTGCAGATTGCTGAATCCACACACGGGTTTAACTCTGGAAGTTGAGTGCACACATTGACAACCTTTCTGTTAGATAGCTGCGTTTTGGATTTAGAAGCAGATATTTCCCTGTGCTTACTGCTGTTTCTTCCATATGCCGGTAATGGGCTGAAAACGCCTGTTTTGGGACTCTGCAGAGAAAGTGTTTGCAGACTGCTGAATCCACACACGGGTTTAACTCTGGAAGTTGAGTGCACACATTGACAACCGTTCTGTTAGATAGCTGCGTTTTGGATTTAGAAGCAGATATTTCCCTGGGCTTACTGCTGTTTCTTCCATATACCGGTAATGGGCTGAAAACGCCTGTTTTGGGACTCTGCAGAGAAAGTGTTTGCAGACTGCTGAATCCACACACGGGTTTAACTCTGGAAGTTGAGTGCACACATTGACAACCGTTCTGTTAGATAGCTGCGTTTTGGATTTAGAAGCAGATATTTCCCTGTGCTTACTGCTGTTTCTTCCATATGCCGGTAATGGGTTGAAAACGCCTGTTTTGGGACTCTGCAGAGAAAGTGTTTGCAGACTGCTGAATCCACACACGGATTTAACTCTGGAAGTTGAGTGCACACATTGACAACCTTTCTGTTAGATAGCTGCGTTTTGGATTTAGAAGCAGCTATTTCCCTGGGCTTACTGCTGTTTCTTCCATTATGCCGGTAATGGGCTGAAAACGCCTTTTTTGGGACTCTGCAGAGAAAGTGTTTGCAGACTGCTGAATCCACACACGGGTTTAACTCTGGAAGTTGAGTGCACACATTGACAACCGTTCTGTTAGATAGCTGCGTTTTGGATTTAGAAGCAGATATTTCCCTGTGCTTACTGCTGTTTCTTCCATATGCCGGTAATGGGCTGAAAACGCCTGTTTTGGGACTCTGCAGAGAAAGTGTTTGCAAACTGCTGAATCCACACACGGGTTTAACTCTGGAAGTTGAGTGCACACATTGACAACCGTTCTGTTAGATAGCTGCGTTTTGGATTTAGAAGCAGCTATTTCCCTGGGCTTACTGCTGTTTCTTCCATATGCCGGTAATGGGTTGAAAACGCCTGTTTTGGGACTCTGCAGAGAAAGTGTTTGCAGACTGCTGAATCCACACACGGGTTTAACTCTGGAAGTTGAGTGCACACATTGACAACCGTTCTGTTAGATAGCTGCGTTTTGGATTTAGAAGCAGATATTTCCCTGTGCTTACTGCTGTTTCTTCCATATGCCGGTAATGGGCTGAAAACGCCTGTTTTGGGACTCTGCAGAGAAAGTGTTTGCAGACTGCTGCATCCACACAAGGGTTTAACTCTGGAAGTTGAGTGTACACCTTGACAACCGTTCTGTTAGATAGCTGCGTTTTGGATTTAGAAGCAGCTATTTCCCTGGGCTTACTGCTGTTTCTTCCATATGCCGGTAATGGGCTGAAAACGCCTGTTTTGGGACTCTGCAGAGAAAGTGTTTGCAGACTGCTGAATCCACACACAGGTTTAACTCTGGAAGTTGAGTGCACACATTGACAACCGTTCTGTTAGATAGCCGCGTTTTGGATTTAGAAGCAGATATTTCCCTGTGCTTACTGCTGTTTCTTCCATATGCCGGTAATGGGCTGAAAACGCCTGTTTTGGGACTCTGCAGAGAAAGTGTTTGCAGACTGCTGAATCCACACACGGGTTTAACTCTGGAAGTTGAGTGCACACATTGACAACCGTTCTGTTAGATAGCTGCGTTTTGGATTTAGAAGCAGATATTTCCCTGTGCTTACTGCTGTTTCTTCCATATGCCGGTAATGGGCTGAAAACGCCTGTTTTGGGACTCTGCAGAGAAACTGTTTGCAGACTGCTGAATCCACACACGGGTTTAACTCTGGAAGTTGAGTGCACACATTGACAACCGTTCTGTTAGATAGCTGCGTTTTGGATTTAGAAGCAGATATTTCCCTGTGCTTACTGCTGTTTCTTCCATATGCCGGTAATGGGTTGAAAACGCCTGTTTTGGGACTCTGCAGAGAAAGTGTTTGCAGACTGCTGAATCCACACACGGGTTTAACTCTGGAAGTTGAGTGCACACATTGACAACCGTTCTGTTAGATAGCTGCGTTTTGGATTTAGAAGCAGATATTTCCCTGGGCTTACTGCTGTTTCTTCCATATGCCTGTAATGGGCTGAAAACGCCTGTTTTGGGACTCTGCAGAGAAAGTGTTTGCAGACTGCTGAATCCACACACGGGTTTAACTCTGGAAGTTGAGTGCACACATTGACAACCGTTCTGTTAGATAGCTGCGTTTTGGATTTAGAAGCAGATATTTCCCTGTGCTTACTGCTGTTTCTTCCATATGCCGGTAATGGGCTGAAAACGCCTGTTTTGGGACTCTGCAGAGAAAGCGTTTGCAGACTGCTGAATCCACACACGGGTTTAACTCTGGAAGTTGAGTGCACCCATTGACAACCGTTCTGTTAGATAGCTGCGTTTTGGATTTAGAAGCAGATATTTCCCTGTGCTTACTGCTGTTTCTTCCATATGCCGGTAATGGGCTGAAAACGCCTGTTTTGGGACTCTGCAGAGAAAGTGTTTGCAGACTGCTGAATCCACACACGGGTTTAACTCTGGAAGTTGAGTGCACACATTGACAACCGTTCTGTTAGATAGCTGCGTTTTGGATTTAGAAGCAGATATTTCCCTGTGCTTACTGCTGTTTCTTCCATATGCCGGTAATGGGTTGAAA
This sequence comes from Aotus nancymaae, assembly GCF_030222135.1. Taxonomy (NCBI): domain Eukaryota; kingdom Metazoa; phylum Chordata; class Mammalia; order Primates; family Aotidae; genus Aotus; species Aotus nancymaae. Next base: position 204,358 of record NW_026988946.1, on the reverse strand, counting down.
ACGCCTGTTTTGGGACTCTGCAGAGAAAGTGTTTGCAGACTGCTGAATCCACACACGGGTTTAACTCTGGAAGTTGAGTGCACCCATTGACAACCGTTCTGTTTAGATAGCTGCGTTTTGGATTTAGAAGCAGATATTTCCCTGTGCTTACTGCTGTTTCTTCCATATGCCGGTAATGGGCTGAAAACGCCTGTTTTGGGACTCTGCAGAGAAAGTGTTTGCAGACTGCTGAATCCACACACGGGTTTAACTCTGGAAGTTGAGTGCACACATTGACAACCGTTCTGTTAGATAGCTGCGTTTTGGATTTAGAAGCAGCTATTTCCCTGGGCTTACTGCTGTTTCTTCCATATGCCGGTAATGGGCTGAAAACGCCTGTTTTGGGACTCTGCAGAGAAAGTGTTTGCAGACTGCTGAATCCACACACGGGTTTAACTCTGGAAGTTGAGTGCACACATTGACAACCGTTCTGTTAGATAGCTGCGTTTTGGATTTAGAAGCAGATATTTCCCTGGGCTTACTGCTGTTTCTTCCATATGCCGGGTAATGGGCTGAAAACGCCTGTTTTGGGACTCTGCAGAGAAAGTGTTTGCAGACTGCTGAATCCACACACGGGTTTAACTCTGGAAGTTGAGTGCAACACATTGACAACCGTTCTGTTAGATAGCTGCGTTTTGGATTTAGAAGCAGATATTTCCCTGTGCTTACTGCTGTTTCTTCCATATGCCGGTAATGGGCTGAAAACGCCTGTTTTGGGACTCTGCAGAGAAAGTGTTTGCAGACTGCTGAATCCACACACGGGTTTAACTCTGGAAGTTGAGTGCACACATTGACAACCGTTCTGTTAGATAGCTGCGTTTTGGATTTAGAAGCAGATATTTCCCTGTGCTTACTGCTGTTTCTTCCATATGCCGGTAATGGGTTGAAAACGCCTGTTTTGGGACTCTGCAGAGAAAGTGTTTGCAGACTGCTGAATCCACACACGGGTTTAACTCTGGAAGTTGAGTGCACACATTGACAACCGTTCTGTTAGATAGCTGCGTTTTGGATTTAGAAGCAGATATTTCCCTGGGCTTACTGCTGTTTCTTCCATATGCCGGTAATGGGCTGAAAACGCCTGTTTTGGGACTCTGCAGAGAAAGTGTTTGCAGACTGCTGAATCCACACACGGGTTTAACTCTGGAAGTTGAGTGCACACATTGACAACCGTTCTGTTAGATAGCTGCGTTTTGGATTTAGAAGCAGATATTTCCCTGTGCTTACTGCTGTTTCTTCCATATGCCGGTAATGGGTTGAAAATGCCTGTTTTGGGACTCTGCAGAGAAAGTGTTTGCAGACTGCTGAATCCACACACGGGTTTAACTCTGGAAGTTGAGTGCACACATTGACAACCGTTCTGTTAGATAGCTGCGTTTTCGGTTTAGAAGCAGATATTTCCCTGTGCTTACTGCTGTTTCTTCCATATGCCGGTAATGGGCTGAAAACGCCTGTTTTGGGACTCTGCAGAGAAAGTGTTTGCAGACTGCTGAATCCACACACGGGTTTAACTCTGGAAGTTGAGTGCACACATTGACAACCGTTCTGTTAGATAGCTGCGTTTTGGATTTAGAAGCAGATATTTCCCTGGGCTTACTGCTGTTTCTTCCATATGCCGGTAATGGGCTGAAAACGCCTGTTTTGGGACTCTGCAGAGAAAGTGTTTGCAGACTGCTGAATCCACACACGGGTTTAACTCTGGAAGTTGAGTGCACACATTGACAACCGTTCTGTTAGATAGCTGCGTTTTGGATTTAGAAGCAGATATTTCCCTGTGCTTGCTGTTTCTTCCATATGCCGGTAATGGGCTGAAAACGCCTGTTTTGGGACTCTGCAGAGAAAGAGTTTGCAGACTGCTGAATCCACACACGGGTTTAACTCTGGAAGTTGAGTGCACCCATTGACAACCGTTCGGTTAGATATCTGCGTTTTGGATTTAGAAGCAGATATTTCCCTGTGCTTACTGCTGTTTCTTCCATATGCCGGTAATGGGCTGAAAACGCCTGTTTTGGGACTCTGCAGAGAAAGTGTTTGCAGACTGCTGAATCCACACACGGGTTTAACTCTGGAAGTTGAGTGCACACATTGACAACCGTTCTGTTAGATAGCTGCGTTTTGGATTTAGAAGCAGATATTTCCCTGTGCTTACTGCTGTTTCTTCCATATGCCGGTAATGGGCTGAAAACGCCTGTTTTGGGACTCTGCAGAGAAAGTGTTTGCAGACTGCTGAATCCACACACGGGTTTAACTCTGGAAGTTGAGTGCACACATTGCCAACCGTTCTGTTAGATAGCTGCGTTTTGGATTTAGAAGCAGATATTTCCCTGTGCTTACTGCTGTTTCTTCCATATGCCGGTAATGGGCTGAAAACGCCTGTTTTGGGACTCTGCAGAGAAAGTGTTTGCAGACTGCTGAATCCACACACGGGTTTAACTCTGGAAGTTGAGTGCACACATTGACAACCGTTCTGTTAGATAGCTGCGTTTTGGATGTAGAAGCAGATATTTCCCTGTGCTTACTGCTGTTTCTTCCATATGCCGGTAATGGGCTGAAAACGCCTGTTTTGGGACTCTGCAGAGAAAGCGTTTGCAGACTGCTGAATCCACACACGGGTTTAACTCTGGAAGTTGAGTGGACCCATTGACAACCGTTCTGTTAGATAGCTGCGTTTTGGATTTAGAAGCAGATATTTCCCTGTGCTTACTGCTGTTTCTTCCATATGCCGGTAATGGGCTGAAAACGCCTGTTTTGGGAATCTGCAGAGAAAGTGTTTGCAGACTGCTGAATCCACACACGGGTTTAACTCTGGAAGTTGAGTGCACACATTGACAACCGTTCTGTTAGATAGCTGCGTTTTGGATTTAGAAGCAGATATTTCCCTGTGCTTACTGCTGTTTCTTCCATATGCCGGTAATGGGCTGAAAACGCCTGTTTTGGGACTCTGCAGAGAAAGTGTTTGCAGACTGCTGAATCCACACACGGGTTTAACTCTGGAAGTTGAGTGCACACATTGACAACCGTTCTGTTAGATAGCTGCGTTTTGGATTTAGAAGCAGATATTTCCCTGTGCTTACTGCTGTTTCTTCCATATGCCGGTAATGGGTTGAAAACGCCTGTTTTGGGACTCTGCAGAGAAAGTGTTTGCAGACTGCTGAATCCACACACGGGTTTAACTCTGGAAGTTGAGTGCACACATTGACAACCGTTCTGTTAGATAGCTGCGTTTTGGATTTGGAAGCAGCTATTTCCCTGGGCTTACTGCTGTTTCTTCCATATGCCTGTAATGGGCTGAAAACGCCTGTTTTGGGACTGTGCAGAGAAAGTGTTTGCAGACTGCTGAATCCACACACGGGTTTAACTCTGGAAGTTGAGTGCACACATTGACAACCGTTCTGTTAGATAGCTGCGTTTTGGATTTAGAAGCAGATATTTCCCTGTGCTTACTGCTGTTTCTTCCATATGCCGGTAATGGGCTGAAAACGCCTGTTTTGGGACTCTGCAGAGAAAGCGTTTGCAGACTGCTGAATCCACACACGGGTTTAACTCTGGAAGTTGAGTGCACACATTGACAACCGTTCTGTTAGATAGCTGCGTTTTGGATTTAGAAGCAGATATTTCCCTGTGCTTACTGCTGTTTCTTCCATATGCCGGTAATGGGCTGAAAACGCCTGTTTTGGGACTCTGCAGAGAAAGAGTTTGCAGACTGCTGAATCCACACACGGGTTTAACTCTGGAAGTTGAGTGCACACATTGACAACCGTTCTGTTAGATAGCTGCGTTTTGGATTTAGAAGCAGATATTTCCCTGTGCTTACTGCTGTTTCTTCCATATGCCGGTAATGGGTTGAAAACGCCTGTTTTGGGACTCTGCAGAGAAAGTGTTTGCAGACTGCTGAATCCACACACGGGTTTAACTCTGGAAGTTGAGTGCACACATTGACAACCTTTCTGTTAGATAGCTGCGTTTTGGATTTAGAAGCAGCTATTTCCCTGGGCTTACTGCTGTTTCTTCCATATGCCGGTAATGGGCTGAAAACGCCTGTTTTGGGACTCTGCAGAGAAAGTGTTTGCAGACTGCTGAATCCACACACGGGTTTAACTCTGGAAGTTGAGTTCACCCATTGACAACCGTTCTGTTATATAGCTGCGTTTTGGATTTAGAAGCAGATATTTCCCTGTGCTTACTGCTGTTTCTTCCATATGCCGGTAATGGGCTGAAAACGCCTGTTTTGGGACTCTGCAGAGAAAGCGTTTGCAGACTGCTGAATCCACACACCGGTTTAACTCTGGAAGTTGAGTGCACCCATTGACAACCGTTCTGTTAGATAGCTGCGTTTTGGATTTAGAAGCAGATATTTCCCTGTGCTTACTGCTGTTTCTTCCATATGCCGGTAATGGGCTGAAAACGGCTGTTTTGGGGCTCTGCAGAGAAAGTGTTTGCAGACTGCTGAATCCACACACGGGTTTAGCTCTGGAAGTTGAGTGCACACATTGACAACCGTTCTGTTAGATAGCTGCGTTTTGGATTTAGAAGCAGATATTTCCCTGTGCTTACTGCTGTTTCTTCCATATGCCGGTAATGGGTTGAAAACGCCTGTTTTGGGACTCTGCAGAGAAAGTGTTTGCAGACTGCTGAATCCACACACGGGTTTAACTCTGGAAGTTGAGTGCACACATTGACAACCGTTCTGTTAGATAGCTGCGTTTTGGATTTAGAAGCAGATATTTCCCTGTGCTTACTGCTGTTTCTTCCATATGCCGGTAATGGGCTGAAAACGCCTGTTTTGGGACTCTGCAGAGAAAGCGTTTGCAGACTGCTGAATCCACACACGGGTTTAACTCTGGAAGTTGAGTGCACCCATTGACAACCGTTCTGTTAGATAGCTGCGTTTTGGATTTAGAAGCAGATATTTCCCTGTGCTTACTGCTGTTTCTTCCATATGCCGGTAATGGGCTGAAAACGCCTGTTTTGGGACTCTGCAGAGAAAGTGTTTGCAGACTGCTGAATCCACACACGGGTTTAACTCTGGAAGTTGAGTGCACACATTGACAACCGTTCTGTTAGATAGCTGCGTTTTGGATTTAGAAGCAGATATTTCCCTGTGCTTACTGCTGTTTCTTCCATATGCCGGTAATGGGTTGAAAACGCCTGTTTTGGGACTCTGCAGAGAAAGTGTTTGCAGACTGCTGAATCCACACACGGGTTTAACTCTGGAAGTTGAGTGCACCCATTGACAACCGTTCTGTTAGATAGCTGCGTTTTGGATTTAGAAGCAGATATTTCCCTGTGCTTACTGCTGTTTCTTCCATATGCCGGTAATGGGCTGAAAACGCCTGTTTTGGGACTCTGCAGAGAAAGTGTTTGCAGACTGCTGAATCCACACACGGGTTTAACTCTGGAAGTTGAGTGCACACATTGACAACCGTTCTGTTAGATAGCTGCGTTTTGGATTTAGAAGCAGATATTTCCCTGGGCTTACTGCTGTTTCTTCCATATGCCGGTAATGGGCTGAAAACGCCTGTTTTGGGACTCTGCAGAGAAAGTGTTTGCAGACTGCTGAATCCACACACGGGTTTAACTCTGGAAGTTGAGTGCACACATTGACAACCGTTCTGTTAGATAGCTGCGTTTTGGATTTAGAAGCAGATATTTCCCTGGGCTTACTGCTGTTTCTTCCATATGCCGGTAATGGGCTGAAAACGCCTGTTTTGGGACTCTGCAGAGAAAGTGTTTGCAGACTGCTGAATCCACACACGGGTTTAACTCTGGAAGTTGAGTGCACACATTGACAACCGTTCTGTTAGATAGCTGCGTTTTGGATTTAGAAGCAGATATTTCCCTGTGCTTACTGCTGTTTCTTCCATATGCCGGTAATGGGCTGAAAACGCCTGTTTTGGGACTCTGCAGAGAAAGTGTTTGCAGACTGCTGAATCCACACACGGGTTTAACTCTGGATGTTGAGTGCACACATTGACAACCGTTCTGTTAGATAGCTGCGTTTTGGATTTAGAAGCAGATATTTCCCTGTGCTTACTGCTGTTTCTTCCATATGCCGGTAATGGGCTGAAAACGCCTGTTTTGGGACTCTGCAGAGAAAGTGTTTGCAGACTGCTGAATCCACACACGGGTTTAACTCTGGAAGTTGAGTGCACCCATTGACAACCGTTCTGTTAGATAGCTGCGTTTTGGATTTAGAAGCAGATATTTCCCTGTGCTTACTGCTGTTTCTTCCATATGCCGGTAATGGGCTGAAAACGCCTGTTTTGGGACTCTGCAGAGAAAGTGTTTGCAGACTGCTGAATCCACACACGGGTTTAACTCTGGAAGTTGAGTGCACACATTGACAACCGTTCTGTTAGATAGCTGCGTTTTGGATTTAGAAGCAGATATTTCCCTGTGCTTACTGCTGTTTCTTCCATATGCCGGTAATGGGCTGAAAACGCCTGTTTTGGGACTCTGCAGAGAAAGTGTTTGCAGACTGCTGAATCCACACACGGGTTTAACTCTGGAAGTTGAGTGCACACATTGACAACCGTTCTGTTAGATAGCTGCGTTTTCGGTTTAGAAGCAGATATTTCCCTGTGCTTACTGCTGTTTCTTCCATATGCCGGTAATGGGCTGAAAACGCCTGTTTTGGGACTCTGCAGAGAAAGTGTTTGCAGACTGCTGAATCCACACACGGGTTTAACTCTGGAAGTTGAGTGCACAAATTGACAACCGTTCTGTTAGATAGCTGCGTTTTGGATTTAGAAGCAGATATTTCCCTGTGCTTACTGCTGTTTCTTCCATATGCCGGTAAAGGGCTGAAAACGCCTGTTTTGGGACTCTGCAGAGAAAGTGTTTGCAGACTGCTGAATCCACACACGGGTTTAACTCTGGAAGTTGAGTGCACACATTGACAACCGTTCTGTTAGATAGCTGCGTTTTGGATTTAGAAGCAGATATTTCCCTGTGCTTACTGCTGTTTCTTCCATATGCCGGTAATGGGTTGAAAACGCCTGTTTTGGGACTCTGCAGAGAAAGTGTTTGCAGATTGCTGAATCCACACACGGGTTTAACTCTGGAAGTTGAGTGCACACATTGACAACCTTTCTGTTAGATAGCTGCGTTTTGGATTTAGAAGCAGATATTTCCCTGTGCTTACTGCTGTTTCTTCCATATGCCGGTAATGGGCTGAAAACGCCTGTTTTGGGACTCTGCAGAGAAAGTGTTTGCAGACTGCTGAATCCACACACGGGTTTAACTCTGGAAGTTGAGTGCACACATTGACAACCGTTCTGTTAGATAGCTGCGTTTTGGATTTAGAAGCAGATATTTCCCTGGGCTTACTGCTGTTTCTTCCATATACCGGTAATGGGCTGAAAACGCCTGTTTTGGGACTCTGCAGAGAAAGTGTTTGCAGACTGCTGAATCCACACACGGGTTTAACTCTGGAAGTTGAGTGCACACATTGACAACCGTTCTGTTAGATAGCTGCGTTTTGGATTTAGAAGCAGATATTTCCCTGTGCTTACTGCTGTTTCTTCCATATGCCGGTAATGGGCTGAAAACGCCTGTTTTGGGACTCTGCAGAGAAAGTGTTTGCAGACTGCTGAATCCACACACGGGTTTAACTCTGGAAGTTGAGTGCACCCATTGACAACCGTTCGGTTAGATAGCTGCGTTTTGGATTTAGAAGCAGATATTTCCCTGTGCTTACTGCTGTTTCTTCCATATGCCGGTAATGGGCTGAAAACGCCTTTTTTGGGACTCTGCAGAGAAAGTGTTTGCAGACTGCTGAATCCACACACGGGTTTAACTCTGGAAGTTGAGTGCACACATTGACAACCGTTCTGTTAGATAGCTGCGTTTTGGATTTAGAAGCAGATATTTCCCTGTGCTTACTGCTGTTTCTTCCATATGCCGGTAATGGGCTGAAAACGCCTGTTTTGGGACTCTGCAGAGAAAGTGTTTGCAAACTGCTGAATCCACACACGGGTTTAACTCTGGAAGTTGAGTGCACACATTGACAACCGTTCTGTTAGATAGCTGCGTTTTGGATTTAGAAGCAGCTATTTCCCTGGGCTTACTGCTGTTTCTTCCATATGCCGGTAATGGGTTGAAAACGCCTGTTTTGGGACTCTGCAGAGAAAGTGTTTGCAGACTGCTGAATCCACACACGGGTTTAACTCTGGAAGTTGAGTGCACACATTGACAACCGTTCTGTTAGATAGCTGCGTTTTGGATTTAGAAGCAGATATTTCCCTGTGCTTACTGCTGTTTCTTCCATATGCCGGTAATGGGCTGAAAACGCCTGTTTTGGGACTCTGCAGAGAAAGTGTTTGCAGACTGCTGCATCCACACAAGGGTTTAACTCTGGAAGTTGAGTGTACACCTTGACAACCGTTCTGTTAGATAGCTGCGTTTTGGATTTAGAAGCAGCTATTTCCCTGGGCTTACTGCTGTTTCTTCCATATGCCGGTAATGGGCTGAAAACGCCTGTTTTGGGACTCTGCAGAGAAAGTGTTTGCAGACTGCTGAATCCACACACAGGTTTAACTCTGGAATTTGAGTGCACACATTGACAACCGTTCTGTTAGATAGCCGCGTTTTGGATTTAGAAGCAGATATTTCCCTGTGCTTACTGCTGTTTCTTCCATATGCCGGTAATGGGCTGAAAACGCCTGTTTTGGGACTCTGCAGAGAAAGTGTTTGCAGACTGCTGAATCCACACACGGGTTTAACTCTGGATGTTGAGTGCACCCATTGACAACCGTTCTGTTAGATAGCTGCGTTTTGGATTTAGAAGCAGATATTTCCCTGTGCTTACTGCTGTTTCTTCCATATGCCGGTAATGGGCTGAAAACGCCTGTTTTGGGACTCTGCAGAGAAAGTGTTTGCAGACTGCTGAATCCACACACGGGTTTAACTCTGGATGTTGAGTGCACCCATTGACAACCGTTCTGTTAGATAGCTGCGTTTTGGATTTAGAAGCAGATATTTCCCTGTGCTTACTGCTGTTTCTTCCATATGCCGGTAATGGGCTGAAAACGCCTGTTTTGGGACTCTGCAGAGAAAGTGTTTGCAGACTGCTGAATCCACACACGGGTTTAACTCTGGAAGTTGAGTGCACACATTGACAACCGTTCTGTTAGATAGCTGCGTTTTGGATTTAGAAGCAGATATTTCCCTGTGCTTACTGCTGTTTCTTCCATATGCCGGTAATGGGCTGAAAACGCCTGTTTTGGGACTCTGCAGAGAAAGTGTTTGCAGACTGCTGAATCCACACACGGGTTTAACTCTGGAAGTTGAGTGCACACATTGACAACCGTTCTGTTAGATAGCTGCGTTTTCGGTTTAGAAGCAGATATTTCCCTGTGCTTACTGCTGTTTCTTCCATATGCCGGTAATGGGCTGAAAACGCCTGTTTTGGGACTCTGCAGAGAAAGTGTTTGCAGACTGCTGAATCCACACACGGGTTTAACTCTGGAAGTTGAGTGCACAAATTGACAACCGTTCTGTTAGATAGCTGCGTTTTGGATTTAGAAGCAGATATTTCCCTGTGCTTACTGCTGTTTCTTCCATATGCCGGTAAAGGGCTGAAAACGCCTGTTTTGGGACTCTGCAGAGAAAGTGTTTGCAGACTGCTGAATCCACACACGGGTTTAACTCTGGAAGTTGAGTGCACACATTGACAACCGTTCTGTTAGATAGCTGCGTTTTGGATTTAGAAGCAGATATTTCCCTGTGCTTACTGCTGTTTCTTCCATATGCCGGTAATGGGTTGAAAACGCCTGTTTTGGGACTCTGCAGAGAAAGTGTTTGCAGATTGCTGAATCCACACACGGGTTTAACTCTGGAAGTTGAGTGCACACATTGACAACCTTTCTGTTAGATAGCTGCGTTTTGGATTTAGAAGCAGATATTTCCCTGTGCTTACTGCTGTTTCTTCCATATGCCGGTAATGGGCTGAAAACGCCTGTTTTGGGACTCTGCAGAGAAAGTGTTTGCAGACTGCTGAATCCACACACGGGTTTAACTCTGGAAGTTGAGTGCACACATTGACAACCGTTCTGTTAGATAGCTGCGTTTTGGATTTAGAAGCAGATATTTCCCTGGGCTTACTGCTGTTTCTTCCATATACCGGTAATGGGCTGAAAACGCCTGTTTTGGGACTCTGCAGAGAAAGTGTTTGCAGACTGCTGAATCCACACACGGGTTTAACTCTGGAAGTTGAGTGCACACATTGACAACCGTTCTGTTAGATAGCTGCGTTTTGGATTTAGAAGCAGATATTTCCCTGTGCTTACTGCTGTTTCTTCCATATGCCGGTAATGGGTTGAAAACGCCTGTTTTGGGACTCTGCAGAGAAAGTGTTTGCAGACTGCTGAATCCACACACGGATTTAACTCTGGAAGTTGAGTGCACACATTGACAACCTTTCTGTTAGATAGCTGCGTTTTGGATTTAGAAGCAGCTATTTCCCTGGGCTTACTGCTGTTTCTTCCATATGCCGGTAATGGGCTGAAAACGCCTTTTTTGGGACTCTGCAGAGAAAGTGTTTGCAGACTGCTGAATCCACACACGGGTTTAACTCTGGAAGTTGAGTGCACACATTGACAACCGTTCTGTTAGATAGCTGCGTTTTGGATTTAGAAGCAGATATTTCCCTGTGCTTACTGCTGTTTCTTCCATATGCCGGTAATGGGCTGAAAACGCCTGTTTTGGGACTCTGCAGAGAAAGTGTTTGCAAACTGCTGAATCCACACACGGGTTTAACTCTGGAAGTTGAGTGCACACATTGACAACCGTTCTGTTAGATAGCTGCGTTTTGGATTTAGAAGCAGCTATTTCCCTGGGCTTACTGCTGTTTCTTCCATATGCCGGTAATGGGTTGAAAACGCCTGTTTTGGGACTCTGCAGAGAAAGTGTTTGCAGACTGCTGAATCCACACACGGGTTTAACTCTGGAAGTTGAGTGCACACATTGACAACCGTTCTGTTAGATAGCTGCGTTTTGGATTTAGAAGCAGATATTTCCCTGTGCTTACTGCTGTTTCTTCCATATGCCGGTAATGGGCTGAAAACGCCTGTTTTGGGACTCTGCAGAGAAAGTGTTTGCAGACTGCTGCATCCACACAAGGGTTTAACTCTGGAAGTTGAGTGTACACCTTGACAACCGTTCTGTTAGATAGCTGCGTTTTGGATTTAGAAGCAGCTATTTCCCTGGGCTTACTGCTGTTTCTTCCATATGCCGGTAATGGGCTGAAAACGCCTGTTTTGGGACTCTGCAGAGAAAGTGTTTGCAGACTGCTGAATCCACACACAGGTTTAACTCTGGAAGTTGAGTGCACACATTGACAACCGTTCTGTTAGATAGCCGCGTTTTGGATTTAGAAGCAGATATTTCCCTGTGCTTACTGCTGTTTCTTCCATATGCCGGTAATGGGCTGAAAACGCCTGTTTTGGGACTCTGCAGAGAAAGTGTTTGCAGACTGCTGAATCCACACACGGGTTTAACTCTGGAAGTTGAGTGCACACATTGACAACCGTTCTGTTAGATAGCTGCGTTTTGGATTAAGAAGCAGATATTTCCCTGTGCTTACTGCTGTTTCTTCCATATGCCGGTAATGGGCTGAAAACGCCTGTTTTGGGACTCTGCAGAGAAAGCGTTTGCAGACTGCTGAATCCACACACGGGTTTAACTCTGGAAGTTGAGTGCACACATTGACAACCGTTCTGTTAGATAGCTGCGTTTTGGATTTAGAAGCAGATATTTCCCTGTGCTTACTGCTGTTTCTTCCATATGCCGGTAATGGGCTGAAAACGCCTGTTTTGGGACTCTGCAGAGAAAGTGTTTGCAGACTGCTGAATCCACACACGGGTTTAACTCTGGAAGTTGAGTGCACACATTGACAACCGTTCTGTTAGATAGCTGCGTTTTGGATTTAGAAGCAGATATTTCCCTGTGCTTACTGCTGTTTCTTCCATATGCCGGTAATGGGCTGAAAACGCCTGTTTTGGGACTCTGCAGAGAAAGTGTTTGCAGACTGCTGAATCCACACACGGGTTTAACTCTGGAAGTTGAGTGCACACATTGACAACCGTTCTGTTAGATAGCTGCGTTTTGGATTTAGAAGCAGATATTTCCCTGTGCTTACTGCTGTTTCTTCCATATGCCGGTAATGGGTTGAAAACGCCTGTTTTGGGACTCTGCAGAGAAAGTGTTTGCAGACTGCTGAATCCACACACGGGTTTAACTCTGGAAGTTGAGTGCACACATTGACAACCGTTCTGTTAGATAGCTGCGTTTTGGATTTAGAAGCAGATATTTCCCTGGGCTTACTGCTGTTTCTTCCATATGCCTGTAATGGGCTGAAAACGCCTGTTTTGGGACTCTGCAGAGAAAGTGTTTGCAGACTGCTGAATCCACACACGGGTTTAACTCTGGAAGTTGAGTGCACACATTGACAACCGTTCTGTTAGATAGCTGCGTTTTGGATTTAGAAGCAGATATTTCCCTGTGCTTACTGCTGTTTCTTCCATATGCCGGTAATGGGCTGAAAACGCCTGTTTTGGGACTCTGCAGAGAAAGCGTTTGCAGACTGCTGAATCCACACACGGGTTTAACTCTGGAAGTTGAGTGCACCCATTGACAACCGTTCTGTTAGATAGCTGCGTTTTGGATTTAGAAGCAGATATTTCCCTGTGCTTACTGCTGTTTCTTCCATATGCCGGTAATGGGCTGAAAACGCCTGTTTTGGGACTCTGCAGAGAAAGTGTTTGCAGACTGCTGAATCCACACACGGGTTTAACTCTGGAAGTTGAGTGCACACATTGACAACCGTTCTGTTAGATAGCTGCGTTTTGGATTTAGAAGCAGATATTTCCCTGTGCTTACTGCTGTTTCTTCCATATGCCGGTAATGGGTTGAAAACGCCTGTTTTGGGACTCTGCAGAGAAAGTGTTTGCAGACTGCTGAATCCACACACGGGTTTAACTCTGGAAGTTGAGTGCACCCATTGACAACCGTTCTGTTAGATAGCTGCGTTTTGGATTTAGAAGCAGATATTTCCCTGTGCTTACTGCTGTTTCTTCCATATGCCGGTAATGGGCTGAAAACGCCTGTTTTGGGACTCTGCAGAGAAAGTGTTTGCAGACTGCTGAATCCACACACGGGTTTAACTCTGGAAGTTGAGTGCACACATTGACAACCGTTCTGTTAGATAGCTGCGTTTTGGATTTAGAAGCAGATATTTCCCTGGGCTTACTGCTGTTTCTTCCATATGCCGGTAATGGGCTGAAAACGCCTGTTTTGGGACTCTGCAGAGAAAGTGTTTGCAGACTGCTGAATCCACACACGGGTTTAACTCTGGAAGTTGAGTGCACACATTGACAACCGTTCTGTTAGATAGCTGCGTTTTGGATTTAGAAGCAGATATTTCCCTGGGCTTACTGCTGTTTCTTCCATATGCCGGTAATGGGCTGAAAACGCCTGTTTTGGGACTCTGCAGAGAAAGTGTTTGCAGACTGCTGAATCCACACACGGGTTTAACTCTGGAAGTTGAGTGCACACATTGACAACCGTTCTGTTAGATAGCTGCGTTTTGGATTTAGAAGCAGATATTTCCCTGTGCTTACTGCTGTTTCTTCCATATGCCGGTAATGGGCTGAAAACGCCTGTTTTGGGACTCTGCAGAGAAAGTGTTTGCAGACTGCTGAATCCACACACGGGTTTAACTCTGGAAGTTGAGTGCACACATTGACAACCGTTCTGTTAGATAGCTGCGTTTTGGATTTAGAAGCAGATATTTCCCTGTGCTTACTGCTGTTTCTTCCATATGCCGGTAATGGGTTGAAAACGCCTGTTTTGGGACTCTGCAGAGAAAGTGTTTGCAGACTGCTGAATCCACACACGGGTTTAACTCTGGAAGTTGAGTGCACACATTGACAACCGTTCTGTTAGATAGCTGCGTTTTGGATTTAGAAGCAGATATTTCCCTGGGCTTACTGCTGTTTCTTCCATATGCCGGTAATGGGCTGAAAACGCCTGTTTTGGGACTCTGCAGAGAAAGTGTTTGCAGACTGCTGAATCCACACACGGGTTTAACTCTGGAAGTTGAGTGCACACATTGACAACCGTTCTGTTAGATAGCTGCGTTTTGGATTTAGAAGCAGATATTTCCCTGTGCTTACTGCTGTTTCTTCCATATGCCGGTAATGGGTTGAAAATGCCTGTTTTGGGACTCTGCAGAGAAAGTGTTTGCAGACTGCTGAATCCACACACGGGTTTAACTCTGGAAGTTGAGTGCACACATTGACAACCGTTCTGTTAGATAGCTGCGTTTTCGGTTTAGAAGCAGATATTTCCCTGTGCTTACTGCTGTTTCTTCCATATGCCGGTAATGGGCTGAAAACGCCTGTTTTGGGACTCTGCAGAGAAAGTGTTTGCAGACTGCTGAATCCACACACGGGTTTAACTCTGGAAGTTGAGTGCACACATTGACAACCGTTCTGTTAGATAGCTGCGTTTTGGATTTAGAAGCAGATATTTCCCTGGGCTTACTGCTGTTTCTTCCATATGCCGGTAATGGGCTGAAAACGCCTGTTTTGGGACTCTGCAGAGAAAGTGTTTGCAGACTGCTGAATCCACACACGGGTTTAACTCTGGAAGTTGAGTGCACACATTGACAACCGTTCTGTTAGATAGCTGCGTTTTGGATTTAGAAGCAGATATTTCCCTGTGCTTACTGCTGTTTCTTCCATATGCCGGTAATGGGCTGAAAACGCCTGTTTTGGGACTCTGCAGAGAAAGTGTTTGCAGACTGCTGAATCCACACACGGGTTTAACTCTGGAAGTTGAGTGCACCCATTGACAACCGTTCGGTTAGATATCTGCGTTTTGGATTTAGAAGCAGATATTTCCCTGTGCTTACTGCTGTTTCTTCCATATGCCGGTAATGGGCTGAAAACGCCTGTTTTGGGACTCTGCAGAGAAAGTGTTTGCAGACTGCTTATTCCACACACGGGTTTAACTCTGGAAGTTGAGTGCACACATTGACAACCGTTCTGTTAGATAGCTGCGTTTTGGATTTAGAAGCAGATATTTCCCTGTGCTTACTGCTGTTTCTTCCATATGCCGGTAATGGGCTGAAAACGCCTGTTTTGGGACTCTGCAGAGAAAGTGTTTGCAGACTGCTGAATCCACACACGGGTTTAACTCTGGAAGTTGAGTGCACACATTGACAACCGTTCTGTTAGATAGCTGCGTTTTGGATTTAGAAGCAGATATTTCCCTGTGCTTACTGCTGTTTCTTCCATATGCCGGTAATGGGCTGAAAACGCCTGTTTTGGGACTCTGCAGAGAAAGTGTTTGCAGACTGCTGAATCCACACACGGGTTTAACTCTGGAAGTTGAGTGCACACATTGACAACCGTTCTGTTAGATAGCTGCGTTTTGGATGTAGAAGCAGATATTTCCCTGTGCTTACTGCTGTTTCTTCCATATGCCGGTAATGGGCTGAAAACGCCTGTTTTGGGACTCTGCAGAGAAAGCGTTTGCAGACTGCTGAATCCACACACGGGTTTAACTCTGGAAGTTGAGTGGACCCATTGACAACCGTTCTGTTAGATAGCTGCGTTTTGGATTTAGAAGCAGATATTTCCCTGTGCTTACTGCTGTTTCTTCCATATGCCGGTAATGGGCTGAAAACGCCTGTTTTGGGAATCTGCAGAGAAAGTGTTTGCAGACTGCTGAATCCACACACGGGTTTAACTCTGGAAGTTGAGTGCACACATTGACAACCGTTCTGTTAGATAGCTGCGTTTTGGATTTAGAAGCAGATATTTCCCTGTGCTTACTGCTGTTTCTTCCATATGCCGGTAATGGGCTGAAAACGCCTGTTTTGGGACTCTGCAGAGAAAGTGTTTGCAGACTGCTGAATCCACACACGGGTTTAACTCTGGAAGTTGAGTGCACACATTGACAACCGTTCTGTTAGATAGCTGCGTTTTGGATTTAGAAGCAGATATTTCCCTGTGCTTACTGCTGTTTCTTCCATATGCCGGTAATGGGTTGAAAACGCCTGTTTTGGGACTCTGCAGAGAAAGTGTTTGCAGACTGCTGAATCCACACACGGGTTTAACTCTGGAAGTTGAGTGCACACATTGACAACCGTTCTGTTAGATAGCTGCGTTTTGGATTTAGAAGCAGCTATTTCCCTGGGCTTACTGCTGTTTCTTCCATATGCCTGTAATGGGCTGAAAACGCCTGTTTTGGGACTCTGCAGAGAAAGTGTTTGCAGACTGCTGAATCCACACACGGGTTTAACTCTGGAAGTTGAGTGCACACATTGACAACCGTTCTGTTAGATAGCTGCGTTTTGGATTTAGAAGCAGATATTTCCCTGTGCTTACTGCTGTTTCTTCCATATGCCGGTAATGGGCTGAAAACGCCTGTTTTGGGACTCTGCAGAGAAAGCGTTTGCAGACTGCTGAATCCACACACGGGTTTAACTCTGGAAGTTGAGTGCACACATTGACAACCGTTCTGTTAGATAGCTGCGTTTTGGATTTAGAAGCAGATATTTCCCTGTGCTTACTGCTGTTTCTTCCATATGCCGGTAATGGGCTGAAAACGCCTGTTTTGGGACTCTGCAGAGAAAGAGTTTGCAGACTGCTGAATCCACACACGGGTTTAACTCTGGAAGTTGAGTGCACACATTGACAACCGTTCTGTTAGATAGCTGCGTTTTGGATTTAGAAGCAGATATTTCCCTGTGCTTACTGCTGTTTCTTCCATATGCCGGTAATGGGTTGAAAACGCCTGTTTTGGGACTCTGCAGAGAAAGTGTTTGCAGACTGCTGAATCCACACACGGGTTTAACTCTGGAAGTTGAGTGCACACATTGACAACCTTTCTGTTAGATAGCTGCGTTTTGGATTTAGAAGCAGCTATTTCCCTGGGCTTACTGCTGTTTCTTCCATATGCCGGTAATGGGCTGAAAACGCCTGTTTTGGGACTCTGCAGAGAAAGTGTTTGCAGACTGCTGAATCCACACACGGGTTTAACTCTGGAAGTTGAGTTCACCCATTGACAACCGTTCTGTTATATAGCTGCGTTTTGGATTTAGAAGCAGATATTTCCCTGTGCTTACTGCTGTTTCTTCCATATGCCGGTAATGGGCTGAAAACGCCTGTTTTGGGACTCTGCAGAGAAAGAGTTTGCAGACTGCTGAATCCACACACGGGTTTAACTCTGGAAGTTGAGTGCACACATTGACAACCGTTCTGTTAGATAGCTGCGTTTTGGATTTAGAAGCAGCTATTTCCCTGGGCTTACTGCTGTTTCTTCCATATGCCGGTAATGGGCTGAAAACGCCTGTTTTGGGACTCTGCAGAGAAAGTGTTTGCAGACTGCTGAATCCACACACGGGTTTAACTCTGGAAGTTGAGTGCACAAATTGACAACCGTTCTGTTAGATAGCTGCGTTTTGGATTTAGAAGCAGATATTTCCCTGTGCTTACTGCTGTTTCTTCCATATGCCGGTAATGGGCTGAAAACGCCTGTTTTGGGACTCTGCACAGAAAGTGTTTGCAGACTGCTGAATCCACACACGGGTTTAACTCTGGAAGTTGAGTGCACACATTGACAACCGTTCTGTTAGATAGCTGCGTTTTGGATTTAGAAGCAGATATTTCCCTGTGCTTACTGCTGTTTCTTCCATATGCCGGTAATGGGTTGAAAACGCCTGTTTTGGGACTCTGCAGAGAAAGTGTTTGCAGACTGCTGAATCCACACACGGATTTAACTCTGGAAGTTGAGTGCACACATTGACAACCTTTCTGTTAGATAGCTGCGTTTTGGATTTAGAAGCAGCTATTTCCCTGGGCTTACTGCTGTTTCTTCCATATGCCGGTAATGGGCTGAAAACGCCTGTTTTGGGACTCTGCAGAGAAAGTGTTTGCAGACTGCTGAATCCACACACGGGTTTAACTCTGGAAGTTGAGTGCACACATTGACAACCGTTCTGTTAGATAGCCGCGTTTTGGATTTAGAAGCAGATATTTCCCTGTGCTTACTGCTGTTTCTTCCATATGCCGGTAATGGGCTGAAAACGCCTGTTTTGGGACTCTGCAGAGAAAGTGTTTGCAGACTGCTGAATCCACACACGGGTTTAACTCTGGAAGTTGAGTGCACACATTGACAACCGTTCTGTTAGATAGCTGCGTTTTGGATTTAGAAGCAGATATTTCCCTGTGCTTACTGCTGTTTCTTCCATATGCCGGTAATGGGCTGAAAACGCCTGTTTTGGGACTCTGCAGAGAAAGCGTTTGCAGACTGCTGAATCCACACACGGGTTTAACTCTGGAAGTTGAGTGCACACATTGACAACCGTTCTGTTAGATAGCTGCGTTTTGGATTTAGAAGCAGATATTTCCCTGTGCTTACTGCTGTTTCTTCCATATGCCGGTAATGGGCTGAAAACGCCTGTTTTGGGACTCTGCAGAGAAAGTGTTTGCAGACTGCTGAATCCACACACGGGTTTAACTCTGGAAGTTGAGTGCACACATTGACAACCGTTCTGTTAGATAGCTGCGTTTTGGATTTAGAAGCAGATATTTCCCTGTGCTTACTGCTGTTTCTTCCATATGCCGGTAATGGGCTGAAAACGCCTGTTTTGGGACTCTGCAGAGAAAGTGTTTGCAGACTGCTGAATCCACACACGGGTTTAACTCTGGAAGTTGAGTGCACACATTGACAACCGTTCTGTTAGATAGCTGCGTTTTGGATTTAGAAGCAGATATTTCCCTGTGCTTACTGCTGTTTCTTCCATATGCCGGTAATGGGCTGAAAACGCCTGTTTTGGGACTCTGCAGAGAAAGTGTTTGCAGACTGCTGAATCCACACACGGGTTTAACTCTGGAAGTTGAGTGCACACATTGACAACCGTTCTGTTAGATAGCTGCGTTTTGGATTTAGAAGCAGATATTTCCCTGGGCTTACTGCTGTTTCTTCCATATGCCTGTAATGGGCTGAAAACGCCTGTTTTGGGACTCTGCAGAGAAAGCGTTTGCAGACTGCTGAATCCACACACGGGTTTAACTCTGGAAGTTGAGTGCACACATTGACAACCGTTCTGTTAGATAGCTGCGTTTTGGATTTAGAAGCAGATATTTCCCTGTGCTTACTGCTGTTTCTTCCATATGCCGGTAATGGGCTGAAAACGCCTGTTTTGGGACTCTGCAGAGAAAGCGTTTGCAGACTGCTGAATCCACACACGGGTTTAACTCTGGAAGTTGAGTGCACACATTGACAACCGTTCTGTTAGATAGCTGCGTTTTGGATTTAGAAGCAGATATTTCCCTGTGCTTACTGCTGTTTCTTCCATATGCCGGTAACGGACTGAAAACGCCTGTTTTGGGACTCTGCAGAGAAAGTGTTTGCAGACTGCTGCATCCACACACGGGTTTAACTCTGGAAGTTGAGTGCACATATTGACAACCGTTCTGTTAGATAGCTGCGTTTTGGATTTAGAAGCAGATATTTCCCTGTGCTTACTGCTGTTTCTTCCATATGCCGGTAATGGGTTGAAAACGCCTGTTTTGGGACTCTGCAGAGAAAGTGTTTGCAGACTGCTGAATCCACACACGGGTTTAACTCTGGAAGTTGAGTGCACACATTGACAACCTTTCTGTTAGATAGCTGCGTTTTGGATTTAGAAGCAGCTATTTCCCTGGGCTTACTGCTGTTTCTTCCATATGCCGGTAATGGGCTGAAAACGCCTGTTTTGGGACTCTGCAGAGAAAGTGTTTGCAGACTGCTGAATCCACACACGGGTTTAACTCTGGAAGTTGAGTGCACCCATTGACAACCGTTCTGTTATATAGCTGCGTTTTGGATTTAGAAGCAGATATTTCCCTTGGCTTACTGCTGTTTCTTCCATATGCCGGTAATGGGCTGAAAACGCCTGTTTTGGGACTCTGCAGAGAAAGAGTTTGCAGACTGCTGAATCCACACACGGGTTTAACTCTGGAAGTTGAGTGCACACATTGACAACCGTTCTGTTAGATAGCTGCGTTTTGGATTTAGAAGCAGCTATTTCCCTGGGCTTACTGCTGTTTCTTCCATATGCCGGTAATGGGCTGAAAACGCCTGTTTTGGGACTCTGCAGAGAAAGTGTTTGCAGACTGCTGAATCCACACACGGGTTTAACTCTGGAAGTTGAGTGCACAAATTGACAACCGTTCTGTTAGATAGCTGCGTTTTGGATTTAGAAGCAGATATTTCCCTGTGCTTACTGCTGTTTCTTCCATATGCCGGTAATGGGCTGAAAACGCCTGTTTTGGGACTCTGCACAGAAAGTGTTTGCAGACTGCTGAATCCACACACGGGTTTAACTCTGGAAGTTGAGTGCACACATTGACAACCGTTCTGTTAGATAGCTGCGTTTTGGATTTAGAAGCAGATATTTCCCTGTGCTTACTGCTGTTTCTTCCATATGCCGGTAAAGGGTTGAAAACGCCTGTTTTGGGACTCTGCAGAGAAAGTGTTTGCAGACTGCTGAATCCACACACGGATTTAACTCTGGAAGTTGAGTGCACACATTGACAACCTTTCTGTTAGATAGCTGCGTTTTGGATTTAGAAGCAGCTATTTCCCTGGGCTTACTGCTGTTTCTTCCATATGCCGGTAATGGGCTGAAAACGCCTGTTTTGGGACTCTGCAGAGAAAGTGTTTGCAGACTGCTGAATCCACACACGGGTTTAACTCTGGAAGTTGAGTGCACACATTGACAACCGTTCTGTTAGATAGCCGCGTTTTGGATTTAGAAGCAGATATTTCCCTGTGCTTACTGCTGTTTCTTCCATATGCCGGTAATGGGCTGAAAACGCCTGTTTTGGGACTCTGCAGAGAAAGTGTTTGCAGACTGCTGAATCCACACACGGGTTTAACTCTGGAAGTTGAGTGCACACATTGACAACCGTTCTGTTAGAAAGCTGCGTTTTGGATTTAGAAGCAGATATTTCCCTGTGCTTACTGCTGTTTCTTCCATATGCCGGTAATGGGCTGAAAACGCCTGTTTTGGGACTCTGCAGAGAAAGCGTTTGCAGACTGCTGTATCCACACACGGGTTTAACTCTGGAAGTTGAGTGCACACATTGACAACCGTTCTGTTAGATAGCTGCGTTTTGGATTTAGAAGCAGATATTTCCCTGTGCTTACTGCTGTTTCTTCCATATGCCGGTAATGGGCTGAAAACGCCTGTTTTGGGACTCTGCAGAGAAAGTGTTTGCAGACTGCTGAATCCACACACGGGTTTAACTCTGGAAGTTGAGTGCACACATTGACAACCGTTCTGTTAGATAGCTGCGTTTTGGATTTAGAAGCAGATATTTCCCTGTGCTTACTGCTGTTTCTTCCATATGCCGGTAATGGGCTGAAAACGCCTGTTTTGGGACTCTGCAGAGAAAGTGTTTGCAGACTGCTGAATCCACACACGGGTTTAACTCTGGAAGTTGAGTGCACACATTGACAACCGTTCTGTTAGATAGCTGCGTTTTGGATTTAGAAGCAGATATTTCCCTGTGCTTACTGCTGTTTCTTCCATATGCCGGTAATGGGTTGAAAACGCCTGTTTTGGGACTCTGCAGAGAAAGTGTTTGCAGACTGCTGAATCCACACACGGGTTTAACTCTGGAAGTTGAGTGCACACATTGACAACCGTTCTGTTAGATAGCTGCGTTTTGGATTTAGAAGCAGATATTTCCCTGGGCTTACTGCTGTTTCTTCCATATGCCTGTAATGGGCTGAAAACGCCTGTTTTGGGACTCTGCAGAGAAAGCGTTTGCAGACTGCTGAATCCACACACGGGTTTAACTCTGGAAGTTGAGTGCACACATTGACAACCGTTCTGTTAGATAGCTGCGTTTTGGATTTAGAAGCAGATATTTCCCTGTGCTTACTGCTGTTTCTTCCATATGCCGGTAATGGGCTGAAAACGCCTGTTTTGGGACTCTGCAGAGAAAGCGTTTGCAGACTGCTGAAACCACACACGGGTTTAACTCTGGAAGTTGAGTGCACACATTGACAACCGTTCTGTTAGATAGCTGCGTTTTGGATTTAGAAGCAGATATTTCCCTGTGCTTACTGCTGTTTCTTCCATAGGCCGGTAACGGACTGAAAACGCCTGTTTTGGGACTCTGCAGAGAAAGTGTTTGCAGACTGCTGCATCCACACACGGGTTTAACTCTGGAAGTTGAGTGCACACATTGACAACCGTTCTGTTAGATAGCTGCGTTTTGGATTTAGAAGCAGATATTTCCCTGGGCTTACTGCTGTTTCTTCCATATGCCGGTAATGGGCTGAAAACGCCTGTTTTGGGACTCTGCAGAGAAAGTGTTTGCAGACTGCTGAATCCACACACGGGTTTAACTCTGGAAGTTGAGTGCACACATTGACAACCGTTCTCTTAGATAGCTGCGTTTTGGATTTAGAAGCAGCTATTTCCCTGGGCTTACTGCTGTTTCTTCCATATGCCGGTAATGGGCTGAAAACGCCTGTTTTGGGACTCTGCAGAGAAAGTGTTTGCAGACTGCTGAATCCACACACGGGTTTAACTCTGGAAGTTGAGTGCACACATTGACAACCGTTCTGTTAGATAGCTGCGTTTTGGATTTAGAAGCAGATATTTCCCTGTGCTTACTGCTGTTTCTTCCATATGCCGGTAATGGGCTGAAAACGCCTGTTTTGGGACTCTGCAGAGAAAGTGTTTGCAGACTGCTGAATCCACACACGGGTTTAACTCTGGAAGTTGAGTGCACACATTGACAACCGTTCTGTTAGATAGCTGCGTTTTGGATTTAGAAGCAGATATTTCCCTGTGCTTACTGCTGTTTCTTCCATATGCCGGTAATGGGCTGAAAACGCCTGTTTTGGGACTCTGCAGAGAAAGAGTTTGCAGACTGCTGAATCCACACACGGGTTTAACTCTGGAAGTTGAGTGCACACATTGACAACCGTTCTGTTAGATAGCTGCGTTTCGGATTTACAAGCAGATATTTCCCTGTGCTTACTGCTGTTTCTTCCATATGCCGGTAATGGGTTGAAAACGCCTGTTTTGGGACTCTGCAGAGAAAGTGTTTGCAGACTGCTGAATCCACACACGGGTTTAACTCTGGAAGTTGAGTGGACACATTGACAACCTTTCTGTTAGATAGCTGCGTTTTGGATTTAGAAGCAGCTATTTCCCTGGGCTTACTGCTGTTTCTTCCATATGCCGGTAATGGGCTGAAAACGCCTGTTTTGGGACTCTGCAGAGAAAGTGTTTGCAGACTGCTGAATCCACACACGGGTTTAACTCTGGAAGTTGAGTGCACCCATTGACAACCGTTCTGTTATATAGCTGCGTTTTGGATTTAGAAGCAGATATTTCCCTGGGCTTACTGCTGTTTCTTCCATATGCCGGTAATGGGCTGAAAACGCCTGTTTTGGGACTCTGCAGAGAAAGAGTTTGCAGACTGCTGAATCCACACACGGGTTTAACTCTGGAAGTTGAGTGCACACATTGACAACCGTTCTGTTAGATAGCTGCGTTTTGGATTTAGAAGCAGCTATTTCCCTGGGCTTACTGCTGTTTCTTCCATATGCCGGTAATGGGCTGAAAACGCCTGTTTTGGGACTCTGCAGAGAAAGTGTTTGCAGACTGCTGAATCCACACACGGGTTTAACTCTGGAAGTTGAGTGCACAAATTGACAACCGTTCTGTTAGATAGCTGCGTTTTGGATTTAGAAGCAGATATTTCCCTGTGCTTACTGCTGTTTCTTCCATATGCCGGTAATGGGCTGAAAACGCCTGTTTTGGGACTCTGCACAGAAAGTGTTTGCAGACTGCTGAATCCACACACGGGTTTAACTCTGGAAGTTGAGTGCACACATTGACAACCGTTCTGTTAGATAGCTGCGTTTTGGATTTAGAAGCAGATATTTCCCTGTGCTTACTGCTGTTTCTTCCATATGCCGGTAATGGGTTGAAAACGCCTGTTTTGGGACTCTGCAGAGAAAGTGTTTGCAGACTGCTGAATCCACACACGGATTTAACTCTGGAAGTTGAGTGCACACATTGACAACCTTTCTGTTAGATAGCTGCGTTTTGGATTTAGAAGCAGCTATTTCCCTGGGCTTACTGCTGTTTCTTCCATATGCCGGTAATGGGCTGAAAACGCCTGTTTTGGGACTCTGCAGAGAAAGTGTTTGCAGACTGCTGAATCCACACACGGGTTTAACTCTGGAAGTTGAGTGCACACATTGACAACCGTTCTGTTAGATACCCGCGTTTTGGATTTAGAAGCAGATATTTCCCTGTGCTTACTGCTGTTTCTTCCATATGCCGGTAATGGGCTGAAAACGCCTGTTTTGGGACTCTGCAGAGAAAGTGTTTGCAGACTGCTGAATCCACACACGGGTTTAACTCTGGAAGTTGAGTGCACACATTGACAACCGTTCTGTTAGAAAGCTGCGTTTTGGATTTAGAAGCAGATATTTCCCTGTGCTTACTGCTGTTTCTTCCATATGCCGGTAATGGGCTGAAAACGCCTGTTTTGGGACTCTGCAGAGAAAGCGTTTGCAGACTGCTGTATCCACACACGGGTTTAACTCTGGAAGTTGAGTGCACACATTGACAACCGTTCTGTTAGATAGCTGCGTTTTGGATTTAGAAGCAGATATTTCCCTGTGCTTACTGCTGTTTCTTCCATATGCCGGTAATGGGCTGAAAACGCCTGTTTTGGGACTCTGCAGAGAAAGTGTTTGCAGACTGCTGAATCCACACACCGGTTTAACTCTGGAAGTTGAGTGCACACATTGACAACCGTTCTGTTAGATAGCTGCGTTTTGGATTTAGAAGCAGATATTTCCCTGTGCTTACTGCTGTTTCTTCCATATGCCGGTAATGGGCTGAAAACGCCTGTTTTGGGACTCTGCAGAGAAAGTGTTTGCAGACTGCTGAATCCACACACGGGTTTAACTCTGGAAGTTGAGTGCACACATTGACAACCGTTCTGTTAGATAGCTGCATTTTGGATTTAGAAGCAGATATTTCCCTGTGCTTACTGCTGTTTCTTCCATATGCCGGTAATGGGTTGAAAACGCCTGTTTTGGGACTCTGCAGAGAAAGTGTTTGCAGACTGCTGAATCCACACACGGGTTTAACTCTGGAAGTTGAGTGCACACATTGACAACCGTTCTGTTAGATAGCTGCGTTTTGGATTTAGAAGCAGATATTTCCCTGGGCTTACTGCTGTTTCTTCAATATGCCTGTAATGGGCTGAAAACGCCTGTTTTGGGACTCTGCAGAGAAAGCGTTTGCAGACTGCTGAATCCACACACGGGTTTAACTCTGGAAGTTGAGTGCACACATTGACAACCGTTCTGTTAGATAGCTGCGTTTTGGATTTAGAAGCAGATATTTCCCTGTGCTTACTGCTGTTTCTTCCATATGCCGGTAATGGGCTGAAAACGCCTGTTTTGGGACTCTGCAGAGAAAGCGTTTGCAGACTGCTGAATCCACACACGGGTTTAACTCTGGAAGTTGAGTGCACACATTGACAACCGTTCTGTTAGATAGCTGCGTTTTGGATTTAGAAGCAGATATTTCCCTGTGCTTACTGCTGTTTCTTCCATAGGCCGGTAACGGACTGAAAACGCCTGTTTTGGGACTCTGCAGAGAAAGTGTTTGCAGACTGCTGCATCCACACACGGGTTTAACTCTGGAAGTTGAGTGCACACATTGACAACCGTTCTGTTAGATAGCTGCGTTTTGGATTTAGAAGCAGATATTTCCCTGTGCTTACTGCTGTTTCTTCCATATGCCGGTAATGGGCTGAAAACGCCTGTTTTGGGACTCTGCAGAGAAAGTGTTTGCAGAGTGCTGAATCCACACACGGGTTTAACTCTGGAAGTTGAGTGCACACATTGACAACCGTTCTCTTAGATAGCTGCGTTTTGGATTTAGAAGCAGCTATTTCCCTGGGCTTACTGCTGTTTCTTCCATATGCCGGTAATGGGCTGAAAACGCCTGTTTTGGGACTCTGCAGAGAAAGTGTTTGCAGACTGCTGAATCCACACACGGGTTTAACTCTGGAAGTTGAGTGCACACATTGACAACCGTTCTGTTAGATAGCTGCGTTTTGGATTTAGAAGCAGATATTTCCCTGTGCTTACTGCTGTTTCTTCCATATGCCGGTAATGGGCTGAAAACGCCTGTTTTGGGACTCTGCAGAGAAAGAGTTTGCAGACTGCTGAATCCACACACGGGTTTAACTCTGGAAGTTGAGTGCACACATTGACAACCGTTCTGTTAGATAGCTGCGTTTCGGATTTACAAGCAGATATTTCCCTGTGCTTACTGCTGTTTCTTCCATATGCCGGTAATGGGTTGAAAACGCCTGTTTTGGGACTCTGCAGAGAAAGTGTTTGCAGACTGCTGAATCCACACACGGGTTTAACTCTGGAAGTTGAGTGCACACATTGACAACCTTTCTGTTAGATAGCTGCGTTTTGGATTTAGAAGCAGATATTTCCCTGGGCTTACTGCTGTTTCTTCCATATGCCGGTAATGGGCTGAAAACGCCTGTTTTGGGACTCTGCAGAGAAAGTGTTTGCAGACTGCTGAATCCACACACGGGTTTAACTCTGGAAGTTGAGTGCACACATTGACAACCGTTCTGTTAGATAGCTGCGTTTTGGATTTAGAAGCAGATATTTCCTTGGGCTTACTGCTGTTTCTTCCATATGCCGGTAATGGGCTGAAAACGCCTGTTTTGGGACTCTGCAGAGAAAGTGTTTGCAGACTGCTGAATCCACACATGGGTTTAACTCTGGAAGTTGAGTGCACACATTGACAACCGTTCTGTTAGATAGCTGCGTTTTGGATTTAGAAGCAGATATTTCCCTGTGCTTACTGCTGTTTCTTCCATATGCCGGTAATGGGCTGAAAACGCCTGTTTTGGGACTCTGCAGAGAAAGTGTTTGCAGACTGCTGAATCCACACACGGGTTTAACTCTGGAAGTTGAGTGCACCCATTGACAACCGTTCTGTTAGATAGCTGCGTTTTGGATTTAGAAGCAGATATTTCCCTGTGCTTACTGCTGTTTCTTCCATATGCCGGTAATGGGCTGAAAACGCCTGTTTTGGGACTCTGCAGAGAAAGTGTTTGCAGACTGCTGAATCCACACACGGGTTTAACTCTGGAAGTTGAGTGCACACATTGACAACCGTTCTGTTAGATAGCTGCGTTTTGGATTTAGAAGCAGATATTTCCCTGTGCTTACTGCTGTTTCTTCCATATGCCGGTAATGGGCTGAAAACGCCTGTTTTGGGACTCTGCAGAGAAAGTGTTTGCAGACTGCTGAATCCACACACGGGTTTAACTCTGGAAGTTGAGTGCACACATTGACAACCGTTCTGTTAGAAAGCTGCGTTTTGGATTTAGAAGCAGATATTTCCCTGTGCTTACTGCTGTTTCTTCCATATGCCGGTAATGGGCTGAAAACGCCTGTTTTGGGACTCTGCAGAGAAAGCGTTTGCAGACTGCTGTATCCACACACGGGTTTAACTCTGGAAGTTGAGTGCACCCATTGACAACCGTTCTGTTAGATAGCTGCGTTTTGGATTTAGAAGCAGATATTTCCCTGTGCTTACTGCTGTTTCTTCCATATGCCGGTAATGGGCTGAAAACGCCTGTTTTGGGACTCTGCAGAGAAAGTGTTTGCAGACTGCTGCATCCACACACGGGTTTAACTCTGGAAGTTGAGTGCACACATTGACAACCGTTCTGTTAGATAGCTGCGTTTTGGATTTAGAAGCAGATATTTCCCTGTGCTTACTGCTGTTTCTTCCATATGCCGGTAATGGGCTGAAAACGCCTGTTTTGGGACTCTGCAGAGAAAGTGTTTGCAGACTGCTGAATCCACACACGGGTTTAACTCTGGAAGTTGAGTGCACACATTGACAACCGTTCTGTTAGATAGCTGCGTTTTGGATTTAGAAGCAGATATTTCCCTGTGCTTACTGCTGTTTCTTCCATATGCCGGTAATGGGTTGAAAACGCCTGTTTTGGGACTCTGCAGAGAAAGTGTTTGCAGACTGCTGAATCCACACACGGGTTTAACTCTGGAAGTTGAGTGCACACATTGACAACCGTTCTGTTAGATAGCTGCGTTTTGGATTTAGAAGCAGATATTTCCCTGGGCTTACTGCTGTTTCTTCCATATGCCGGTAATGGGCTGAAAACGCCTGTTTTGGGACTCTGCAGAGAAAGTGTTTGCAGACTGCTGAATCCACACACGGGTTTAACTCTGGAAGTTGAGTGCACACATTGACAACCGTTCTGTTAGATAGCTGCGTTTTGGATTTAGAAGCAGATATTTCCCTGGGCTTACTGCTGTTTCTTCCATATGCCGGTAATGGGCTGAAAACGCCTGTTTTGGGACTCTGCAGAGAAAGTGTTTGCAGACTGCTGAATCCACACACGGGTTTAACTCTGGAAGTTGAGTGCACACATTGACAACCGTTCTGTTAGATAGCTGCGTTTTGGATTTAGAAGCAGATATTTCCCTGTGCTTACTGCTGTTTCTTCCATATGCCGGTAAAGGGCTGAAAACGCCTGTTTTGGGACTCTGCAGAGAAAGTGTTTGCAGACTGCTGAATCCACACACGGGTTTAACTCTGGAAGTTGAGTGCACCCATTTACAACCGTTCTGTTAGATAGCTGCGTTTTGGATTTAGAAGCAGATATTTCCCTGTGCTTACTGCTGTTTCTTCCATATGCCGGTAACGGACTGAAAACGCCTGTTTTGGGACTCTGCAGAGAAAGTGTTTGCAGACTGCTGAATCCACACACGGGTTTAACTCTGGAAGTTGAGTGCACACATTGACAACCGTTCTGTTAGATAGCTGCGTTTTGGATTTAGAAGCAGATATTTCCCTGTGCTTACTGCTGTTTCTTCCATATGCCGGTAATGGGCTGAAAACGCCTGTTTTGGGACTCTGCAGAGAAAGCGTTTGCAGACTGCTGAATCCACACACGGGTTTAACTCTGGAAGTTGAGTGCACACATTGACAACCGTTCTGTTAGATAGCTGCGTTTTGGATTTAGAAGCAGATATTTCCCTGTGCTTACTGCTGTTTCTTCCATAGGCCGGTAACGGACTGAAAACGCCTGTTTTGGGACTCTGCAGAGAAAGTGTTTGCAGACTGCTGCATCCACACACGGGTTTAACTCTGGAAGTTGAGTGCACACATTGACAACCGTTCTGTTAGATAGCTGCGTTTTGGATTTAGAAGCAGATATTTCCCTGGGCTTACTGCTGTTTCTTCCATATGCCGGTAATGGGCTGAAAACGCCTGTTTTGGGACTCTGCAGAGAAAGTGTTTGCAGACTGCTGAATCCACACACGGGTTTAACTCTGGAAGTTGAGTGCACACATTGACAACCGTTCTGTTAGATAGCTGCGTTTTGGATTTAGAAGCAGCTATTTCCCTGGGCTTACTGCTGTTTCTTCCATATGCCGGTAATGGGCTGAAAACGCCTGTTTTGGGACTCTGCAGAGAAAGTGTTTGCAGACTGCTGAATCCACACACGGGTTTAACTCTGGAAGTTGAGTGCACACATTGACAACCGTTCTGTTAGATAGCTGCGTTTTGGATTTAGAAGCAGATATTTCCCTGTGCTTACTGCTGTTTCTTCCATATGCCGGTAATGGGCTGAAAACGCCTGTTTTGGGACTCTGCAGAGAAAGTGTTTGCAGACTGCTGAATCCACACACGGGTTTAACTCTGGAAGTTGAGTGCACACATTGACAACCGTTCTGTTAGATAGCTGCGTTTTGGATTTAGAAGCAGATATTTCCCTGTGCTTACTGCTGTTTCTTCCATATGCCGGTAATGGGCTGAAAACGCCTGTTTTGGGACTCTGCAGAGAAAGAGTTTGCAGACTGCTGAATCCACACACGGGTTTAACTCTGGAAGTTGAGTGCACACATTGACAACCGTTCTGTTAGATAGCTGCGTTTCGGATTTACAAGCAGATATTTCCCTGTGCTTACTGCTGTTTCTTCCATATGCCGGTAATGGGTTGAAAACGCCTGTTTTGGGACTCTGCAGAGAAAGTGTTTGCAGACTGCTGAATCCACACACGGGTTTAACTCTGGAAGTTGAGTGCACACATTGACAACCTTTCTGTTAGATAGCTGCGTTTTGGATTTAGAAGCAGATATTTCCCTGTGCTTACTGCTGTTTCTTCCATATGCCGGTAATGGGCTGAAAACGCCTGTTTTGGGACTCTGCAGAGAAAGTGTTTGCAGACTGCTGAATCCACACACGGGTTTAACTCTGGAAGTTGAGTGCACACATTGACAACCGTTCTGTTAGATAGCTGCGTTTTGGATTTAGAAGCTGATATTTCCTTGGGCTTACTGCTGTTTCTTCCATATGCCGGTAATGGGCTGAAAACGCCTGTTTTGGAACTCTGCAGAGAAAGTGTTTGCAGACTGCTGAATCCACACATGGGTTTAACTCTGGAAGTTGAGTGCACACATTGACAACCGTTCTGTTAGATAGCTGCGTTTTGGATTTAGAAGCAGATATTTCCCTGTGCTTACTGCTGTTTCTTCCATATGCCGGTAATGGGCTGAAAACGCCTGTTTTGGGACTCTGCAGAGAAAGTGTTTGCAGACTGCTGAATCCACACACGGGTTTAACTCTGGAAGTTGAGTGCACCCATTGACAACCGTTCTGTTAGATAGCTGCGTTTTGGATTTAGAAGCAGATATTTCCCTGTGCTTACTGCTGTTTCTTCCATATGCCGGTAATGGGGTGAAAACGCCTGTTTTGGGACTCTGCAGAGAAAGTGTTTGCAGACTGCTGAATCCACACACGGGTTTAACTCTGGAAGTTGAGTGCACACATTGACAACCGTTCTGTTAGATAGCTGCGTTTTGGATTTAGAAGCAGATATTTCCCTGTGCTTACTGCTGTTTCTTCCATATGCCGGTAATGGGCTGAAAACGCCTGTTTTGGGACTCTGCAGAGAAAGCGTTTGCAGACTGCTGTATCCACACACGGGTTTAACTCTGGAAGTTGAGTGCACACATTGACAACCGTTCTGTTAGATAGCTGCGTTTTGGATTTAGAAGCAGATATTTCCCTGTGCTTACTGCTGTTTCTTCCATATGCCGGTAATGGGCTGAAAACGCCTGTTTTGGGACTCTGCAGAGAAAGTGTTTGCAGACTGCTGAATCCACA
Source organism: Aotus nancymaae (assembly GCF_030222135.1). Lineage (NCBI taxonomy): Eukaryota > Metazoa > Chordata > Mammalia > Primates > Aotidae > Aotus > Aotus nancymaae. Next base: position 173,040 of record NW_026988946.1, on the reverse strand, counting down.
CACGGGTTTAACTCTGGAAGTTGAGTGCACACATTGACAACCGTTCTGTTAGATAGCTGCGTTTTGGATTTAGAAGCAGATATTTCCCTGGGCTTACTGCTGTTTCTTCCATATGCCGGTAATGGGCTGAAAACGCCTGTTTTGGGACTCTGCAGAGAAAGTGTTTGCAGACTGCTGAATCCACACACGGGTTTAACTCTGGAAGTTGAGTGCACACATTGACAACCGTTCTGTTAGATAGCTGCGTTTTGGATTTAGAAGCAGATATTTCCCTGGGCTTACTGCTGTTTCTTCCATATGCCGGTAATGGGCTGAAAACGCCTGTTTTGGGACTCTGCAGAGAAAGTGTTTGCAGACTGCTGAATCCACACACGGGTTTAACTCTGGAAGTTGAGTGCACACATTGACAACCGTTCTGTTAGATAGCTGCGTTTTGGATTTAGAAGCAGATATTTCCCTGTGCTTACTGCTGTTTCTTCCATATGCCGGTAATGGGCTGAAAACGCCTGTTTTGGGACTCTGCAGAGAAAATGTTTGCAGACTGCTGAATCCACACACGGGTTTAACTCTGGAAGTTGAGTGCACCCATTGACAACCGTTCTGTTAGATAGCTGCGTTTTGGATTTAGAAGCAGATATTTCCCTGTGCTTACTGCTGTTTCTTCCATATGCCGGTAACGGACTGAAAACGCCTGTTTTGGGACTCTGCAGAGAAAGTGTTTGCAGACTGCTGAATCCACACACGGGTTTAACTCTGGAAGTTGAGTGCACACATTGACAACCGTTCTGTTAGATAGCTGCGTTTTGGATTTAGAAGCAGATATTTCCCTGGGCTTACTGCTGTTTCTTCCATATGCCGGTAATGGGCTGAAAACGCCTGTTTTGGGACTCTGCAGAGAAAGTGTTTGCAGACTGCTGAATCCACACACGGGTTTAACTCTGGAAGTTGAGTGCACACATTGACAACCGTTCTGTTAGATAGCTGCGTTTTGGATTTAGAAGCAGATATTTCCCTGGGCTTACTGCTGTTTCTTCCATATGCCGGTAATGGGCTGAAAACGCCTGTTTTGGGACTCTGCAGAGAAAGTGTTTGCAGACTGCTGAATCCACACACGGGTTTAACTCTGGAAGTTGAGTGCACACATTGACAACCGTTCTGTTAGATAGCTGCGTTTTGGATTTAGAAGCAGATATTTCCCTGTGCTTACTGCTGTTTCTTCCATATGCCGGTAATGGGCTGAAAACGCCTGTTTTGGGACTCTGCAGAGAAAGTGTTTGCAGACTGCTGAATCGACACACGGGTTTAACTCTGGAAGTTGAGTGCACAAATTGACAACCGTTCTGTTAGATAGCTGCGTTTTGGATTTAGAAGCAGATATTTCCCTGTGCTTACTGCTGTTTCTTCCATATGCCGGTAATGGGCTGAAAACGCCTGTTTTGGGACTCTGCAGAGAAAGAGTTTGCAGACTGCTGAATCCACACACGGGTTTAACTCTGGAAGTTGAGTGCACACATTGACAACCGTTCTGTTAGATAGCTGCGTTTCGGATTTACAAGCAGATATTTCCCTGTGCTTACTGCTGTTTCTTCCATATGCCGGTAATGGGTTGAAAACGCCTGTTTTGGGACTCTGCAGAGAAAGTGTTTGCAGACTGCTGAATCCACACACGGGTTTAACTCTGGAAGTTGAGTGCACACATTGACAACCTTTCTGTTAGATAGCTGCGTTTTGGATTTAGAAGCAGATATTTCCCTGTGCTTACTGCTGTTTCTTCCATATGCCGGTAATGGGCTGAAAACGCCTGTTTTGGGACTCTGCAGAGAAAGTGTTTGCAGACTGCTGAATCCACACACGGGTTTAACTCTGGAAGTTGAGTGCACACATTGACAACCGTTCTGTTAGATAGCTGCGTTTTGGATTTAGAAGCAGATATTTCCCTGTGCTTACTGCTGTTTCTTCCATATGCCGGTAATGGGCTGAAAACGCCTGTTTTGGGACTCTGCAGAGAAAGTGTTTGCAGACTGCTGAATCCACACACGGGTTTAACTCTGGAAGTTGAGTGCACACATTGACAACCGTTCTGTTAGATAGCTGCGTTTTGGATTTAGTAGCAGATATTTCCCTGTGCTTACTGCTGTTTCTTCCATATGCCGGTAATGGGTTGAAAACGCCTGTTTTGGGACTCTGCAGAGAAAGTGTTTGCAGACTGCTGAATCGACACACGGGTTTAACTCTGGAAGTTGAGTGCACACATTGACAACCGTTCTGTTAGATAGCTGCGTTTTGGATTTAGAAGCAGATATTTCCCTGTGCTTACTGCTGTTTCTTCCATATGCCGGTAACGGACTGAAAACGCCTGTTTTGGGACTCTGCAGAGAAAGTGTTTGCAGACTGCTGCATCCACACACGGGTTTAACTCTGGAAGTTGAGTGCACACATTGACAACCGTTCTGTTAGATAGCTGCGTTTTGGATTTAGAAGCAGATATTTCCCTGGGCTTACTGCTGTTTCTTCCATATGCCGGTAATGGGCTGAAAACGCCTGTTTTGGGACTCTGCAGAGAAAGAGTTTGCAGACTGCTGAATCCACACACGGGTTTAACTCTGGAAGTTGAGTGCACACATTGACAATCGTTCTGTTAGATAGCTGCGTTTTGGATTTAGAAGCAGCTATTTCCCTGGGCTTACTGCTGTTTCTTCCATATGCCGGTAATGGGCTGAAAACGCCTGTTTTGGGACTCTGCAGAGAAAGTGTTTGCAGACTGCTGAATCCACACACGGGTTTAACTCTGGAAGTTGAGTGCACAAATTGACAACCGTTCTGTTAGATAGCTGCGTTTTGGATTTAGAAGCAGATATTTCCCTGTGCTTACTGCTGTTTCTTCCATATGCCGGTAATGGGCTGAAAACGCCTGTTTTGGGACTCTGCACAGAAAGTGTTTGCAGACTGCTGAATCCACACACGGGTTTAACTCTGGAAGTTGAGTGCACACATTGACAACCGTTCTGTTAGATAGCTGCGTTTTGGATTTAGAAGCAGATATTTCCCTGTGCTTACTGCTGTTTCTTCCATATGCCGGTAATGGGTTGAAAACGCCTGTTTTGGGACTCTGCAGAGAAAGTGTTTGCAGACTGCTGAATCCACACACGGGTTTAACTCTGGAAGTTGAGTGCACACATTGACAACCTTTCTGTTAGATAGCTGCGTTTTGGATTTAGAAGCAGCTATTTCCCTGGGCTTACTGCTGTTTCTTCCATATGCCGGTAATGGGCTGAAAACGCCTGTTTTGGGACTCTGCAGAGAAAGTGTTTGCAGACTGCTGAATCCACACACGGGTTTAACTCTGGAAGTTGAGTGCACACATTGACAACCGTTCTGTTAGATAGCCGCGTTTTGGATTTAGAAGCAGATATTTCCCTGTGCTTACTGCTGTTTCTTCCATATGCCGGTAATGGGCTGAAAACGCCTGTTTTGGGACTCTGCAGAGAAAGTGTTTGCAGACTGCTGAATCCACACACGGGTTTAACTCTGGAAGTTGAGTGCACACATTGACAACCGTTCTGTTAGATAGCTGCGTTTTGGATTTAGAAGCAGATATTTCCCTGTGCTTACTGCTGTTTCTTCCATATGCCGGTAATGGGCTGAAAACGCCTGTTTTGGGACTCTGCAGAGAAAGCGTTTGCAGACTGCTGAATCCACACACGGGTTTAACTCTGGAAGTTGAGTGCACACATTGACAACCGTTCTGTTAGATAGCTGCGTTTTGGATTTAGAAGCAGATATTTCCCTGTGCTTACTGCTGTTTCTTCCATATGCCGGTAATGGGCTGAAAACGCCTGTTTTGGGACTCTGCAGAGAAAGTGTTTGCAGACTGCTGAATCCACACACGGGTTTAACTCTGGAAGTTGAGTGCACACATTGACAACCGTTCTGTTAGATAGCTGCGTTTTGGATTTAGAAGCAGATATTTCCCTGTGCTTACTGCTGTTTCTTCCATATGCCGGTAATGGGCTGAAAACGCCTGTTTTGGGACTCTGCAGAGAAAGTGTTTGCAGACTGCTGAATCCACACACGGGTTTAACTCTGGAAGTTGAGTGCACACATTGACAACCGTTCTGTTAGATAGCTGCGTTTTGGATTTAGAAGCAGATATTTCCCTGTGCTTACTGCTGTTTCTTCCATATGCCGGTAATGGGTTGAAAACGCCTGTTTTGGGACTCTGCAGAGAAAGTGTTTGCAGACTGCTGAATCCACACACGGGTTTAACTCTGGAAGTTGAGTGCACACATTGACAACCGTTCTGTTAGATAGCTGCGTTTTGGATTTAGAAGCAGATATTTCCCTGGGCTTACTGCTGTTTCTTCCATATGCCTGTAATGGGCTGAAAACGCCTGTTTTGGGACTCTGCAGAGAAAGCGTTTGCAGACTGCTGAATCCACACACGGGTTTAACTCTGGAAGTTGAGTGCACACATTGACAACCGTTCTGTTAGATAGCTGCGTTTTGGATTTAGAAGCAGATATTTCCCTGTGCTTACTGCTGTTTCTTCCATATGCCGGTAATGGGCTGAAAACGCCTGTTTTGGGACTCTGCAGAGAAAGCGTTTGCAGACTGCTGAATCCACACACGGGTTTAACTCTGGAAGTTGAGTGCACACATTGACAACCGTTCTGTTAGATAGCTGCGTTTTGGATTTAGAAGCAGATATTTCCCTGTGCTTACTGCTGTTTCTTCCATATGCCGGTAACGGACTGAAAACGCCTGTTTTGGGACTCTGCAGAGAAAGTGTTTGCAGACTGCTGAATCCACACACGGGTTTAACTCTGGAAGTTGAGTGCACATATTGACAACCGTTCTGTTAGATAGCTGCGTTTTGGATTTAGAAGCAGATATTTCCCTGTGCTTACTGCTGTTTCTTCCATATGCCGGTAATGGGTTGAAAACGCCTGTTTTGGGACTCTGCAGAGAAAGTGTTTGCAGACTGCTGAATCCACACACGGGTTTAACTCTGGAAGTTGAGTGCACACATTGACAACCTTTCTGTTAGATAGCTGCGTTTTGGATTTAGAAGCAGCTATTTCCCTGGGCTTACTGCTGTTTCTTCCATATGCCGGTAATGGGCTGAAAACGCCTGTTTTGGGACTCTGCAGAGAAAGTGTTTGCAGACTGCTGAATCCACACACGGGTTTAACTCTGGAAGTTGAGTGCACCCATTGACAACCGTTCTGTTATATAGCTGCGTTTTGGATTTAGAAGCAGATATTTCCCTGGGCTTACTGCTGTTTCTTCCATATGCCGGTAATGGGCTGAAAACGCCTGTTTTGGGACTCTGCAGAGAAAGAGTTTGCAGACTGCTGAATCCACACACGGGTTTAACTCTGGAAGTTGAGTGCACACATTGACAACCGTTCTGTTAGATAGCTGCGTTTTGGATTTAGAAGCAGCTATTTCCCTGGGCTTACTGCTGTTTCTTCCATATGCCGGTAATGGGCTGAAAACGCCTGTTTTGGGACTCTGCAGAGAAAGTGTTTGCAGACTGCTGAATCCACACACGGGTTTAACTCTGGAAGTTGAGTGCACACATTGACAACCGTTCTGTTAGATAGCTGCGTTTTGGATTTAGAAGCAGATATTTCCCTGGGCTTACTGCTGTTTCTTCCATATGCCGGTAATGGGCTGAAAACGCCTGTTTTGGGACTCTGCAGAGAAAGTGTTTGCAGACTGCTGAATCCACACACGGGTTTAACTCTGGAAGTTGAGTGCACACATTGACAACCGTTCTGTTAGATAGCTGCGTTTTGGATTTAGAAGCAGATATTTCCCTGGGCTTACTGCTGTTTCTTCCATATGCCGGTAATGGGCTGAAAACGCCTGTTTTGGGACTCTGCAGAGAAAGTGTTTGCAGACTGCTGAATCCACACACGGGTTTAACTCTGGAAGTTGAGTGCACACATTGACAACCGTTCTGTTAGATAGCTGCGTTTTGGATTTAGAAGCAGATATTTCCCTGTGCTTACTGCTGTTTCTTCCATATGCCGGTAATGGGCTGAAAACGCCTGTTTTGGGACTCTGCAGAGAAAGTGTTTGCAGACTGCTGAATCCACACACGGGTTTAACTCTGGAAGTTGAGTGCACCCATTGACAACCGTTCTGTTAGATAGCTGCGTTTTGGATTTAGAAGCAGATATTTCCCTGGGCTTACTGCTGTTTCTTCCATATGCCGGTAATGGGCTGAAAACGCCTGTTTTGGGACTCTGCAGAGAAAGTGTTTGCAGACTGCTGAATCCACACACGGGTTTAACTCTGGAAGTTGAGTGCACACATTGACAACCGTTCTGTTAGATAGCTGCGTTTTGGATTTAGAAGCAGATATTTCCCTGTGCTTACTGCTGTTTCTTCCATATGCCGGTAATGGGCTGAAAACGCCTGTTTTGGGACTCTGCAGAGAAAGTGTTTGCAGACTGCTGAATCCACACACGGGTTTAACTCTGGAAGTTGAGTGCACCCATTGACAACCGTTCTGTTAGATAGCTGCGTTTTGGATTTAGAAGCAGATATTTCCCTGTGCTTACTGCTGTTTCTTCCATATGCCGGTAACGGACTGAAAACGCCTGTTTTGGGACTCTGCAGAGAAAGTGTTTGCAGACTGCTGAATCCACACACCGGTTTAACTCTGGAAGTTGAGTGCACACATTGACAACCGTTCTGTTAGATAGCTGCGTTTTGGATTTAGAAGCAGATATTTCCCTGGGCTTACTGCTGTTTCTTCCATATGCCGGTAATGGGCTGAAAACGCCTGTTTTGGGACTCTGCAGAGAAAGTGTTTGCAGACTGCTGAATCCACACACGGGTTTAACTCTGGAAGTTGAGTGCACACATTGACAACCGTTCTGTTAGATAGCTGCGTTTTGGATTTAGAAGCAGATATTTCCCTGGGCTTACTGCTGTTTCTTCCATATGCCGGTAATGGGCTGAAAACGCCTGTTTTGGGACTCTGCAGAGAAAGTGTTTGCAGACTGCTGAATCCACACACGGGTTTAACTCTGGAAGTTGAGTGCACACATTGACAACCGTTCTGTTAGATAGCTGCGTTTTGGATTTAGAAGCAGATATTTCCCTGGGCTTACTGCTGTTTCTTCCATATGCCGGTAATGGGCTGAAAACGCCTGTTTTGGGACTCTGCAGAGAAAGTGTTTGCAGACTGCTGAATCCACACACGGGTTTAACTCTGGAAGTTGAGTGCACACATTGACAACCGTTCTGTTAGATAGCTGCGTTTTGGATTTAGAAGCAGATATTTCCCTGTGCTTACTGCTGTTTCTTCCATATGCCGGTAATGGGCTGAAAACGCCTGTTTTGGGACTCTGCAGAGAAAGTGTTTGCAGACTGCTGAATCCACACACGGGTTTAACTCTGGAAGTTGAGTGCACACATTGACAACCGTTCTGTTAGATAGCTGCGTTTTGGATTTAGAAGCAGATATTTCCCTGGGCTTACTGCTGTTTCTTCCATATGCCGGTAATGGGCTGAAAACGCCTGTTTTGGGACTCTGCAGAGAAAGTGTTTGCAGACTGCTGAATCCACACACGGGTTTAACTCTGGAAGTTGAGTGCACACATTGACAACCGTTCTGTTAGATAGCTGCGTTTTGGATTTAGAAGCAGATATTTCCCTGGGCTTACTGCTGTTTCTTCCATATGCCGGTAATGGGCTGAAAACGCCTGTTTTGGGACTCTGCAGAGAAAGTGTTTGCAGACTGCTGAATCCACACACGGGTTTAACTCTGGAAGTTGAGTGCACACATTGACAACCGTTCTGTTAGATAGCTGCGTTTTGGATTTAGAAGCAGATATTTCCCTGTGCTTACTGCTGTTTCTTCCATATGCCGGTAATGGGCTGAAAACGCCTGTTTTGGGACTCTGCAGAGAAAGAGTTTGCAGACTGTTGAATCCACACACGGGTTTAACTCTGGAAGTTGAGTGCACCCATTGACAACCGTTCTGTTAGATAGCTGCGTTTTGGATTTAGAAGCAGATATTTCCCTGTGCTTACTGCTGTTTCTTCCATATGCCGGTAATGGGCTGAAAACGCCTGTTTTGGGACTCTGCAGAGAAAGTGTTTGCAGACTGCTGAATCCACACACGGGTTTAACTCTGGAAGTTGAGTGCACACATTGACAACCGTTCTGTTAGATAGCTGCGTTTTGGATTTAGAAGCAGATATTTCCCTGGGCTTACTGCTGTTTCTTCCATATGCCGGTAATGGGCTGAAAACGCCTGTTTTGGGACTCTGCAGAGAAAGTGTTTGCAGACTGCTGAATCCACACACGGGTTTAACTCTGGAAGTTGAGTGCACCCATTGACAACCGTTCTGTTATATAGCTGCGTTTTGGATTTAGAAGCAGATATTTCCCTGGGCTTACTGCTGTTTCTTCCATATGCCGGTAATGGGTTGAAAACGCCTGTTTTGGGACTCTGCAGAGAAAGTGTTTGCAGACTGCTGAATCCACACACGGGTTTAACTCTGGAAGTTGAGTGCACACATTGACAACCTTTCTGTTAGATAGCTGCGTTTTGGATTTAGAAGCAGCTATTTCCCTGGGCTTACTGCTGTTTCTTCCATATGCCGGTAATGGGCTGAAAACGCCTGTTTTGGGACTCTGCAGAGAAAGTGTTTGCAGACTGCTGAATCCACACACGGGTTTAACTCTGGAAGTTGAGTGCACCCATTGACAACCGTTCTGTTATATAGCTGCGTTTTGGATTTAGAAGCAGATATTTCCCTGGGCTTACTGCTGTTTCTTCCATATGCCGGTAATGGGCTGAAAACGCCTGTTTTGGGACTCTGCAGAGAAAGAGTTTGCAGACTGCTGAATCCACACACGGGTTTAACTCTGGAAGTTGAGTGCACACATTGACAACCGTTCTGTTAGATAGCTGCGTTTTGGATTTAGAAGCAGCTATTTCCCTGGGCTTACTGCTGTTTCTTCCATATGCCGGTAATGGGCTGAAAACGCCTGTTTTGGGACTCTGCAGAGAAAGTGTTTGCAGACTGCTGAATCCACACACGGGTTTAACTCTGGAAGTTGAGTGCACAAATTGACAACCGTTCTGTTAGATAGCTGCGTTTTGGATTTAGAAGCAGATATTTCCCTGTGCTTACTGCTGTTTCTTCCATATGCCGGTAATGGGCTGAAAACGCCTGTTTTGGGACTCTGCACAGAAAGTGTTTGCAGACTGCTGAATCCACACACGGGTTTAACTCTGGAAGTTGAGTGCACACATTGACAACCGTTCTGTTAGATAGCTGCGTTTTGGATTTAGAAGCAGATATTTCCCTGTGCTTACTGCTGTTTCTTCCATATGCCGGTAATGGGTTGAAAACGCCTGTTTTGGGACTCTGCAGAGAAAGTGTTTGCAGATTGCTGAATCCACACACGGATTTAACTCTGGAAGTTGAGTGCACACATTGACAACCTTTCTGTTAGATGGCTGCGTTTTGGATTTAGAAGCAGCTATTTCCCTGGGCTTACTGCTGTTTCTTCCATATGCCGGTAATGGGCTGAAAACGCCTGTTTTGGGACTCTGCAGAGAAAGAGTTTGCAGACTGCTGAATCCACACACGGGTTTAACTCTGGAAGTTGAGTGCACACATTGAGAACCGTTCTGTTAGATAGCTGCGTTTTGGATTTAGAAGCAGCTATTTCCCTGGGCTTACTGCTGTTTCTTCCATATGCCGGTAATGGGCTGAAAACGCCTGTTTTGGGACTCTGCAGAGAAAGTGTTTGCAGACTGCTGAATCCACACACGGGTTTAACTCTGGAAGTTGAGTGCACACATTGACAACCGTTCTGTTAGATAGCTGCGTTTTGGATTTAGAAGCAGATATTTCCCTGTGCTTACTGCTGTTTCTTCCATATGCCGGTAATGGGCTGAAAACGCCTGTTTTGGGACTCTGCACAGAAAGTGTTTGCAGACTGCTGAATCCACACACGGGTTTAACTCTGGAAGTTGAGTGCACACATTGACAACCGTTCTGTTAGATAGCTGCGTTTTGGATTTAGAAGCAGATATTTCCCTGGGCTTACTGCTGTTTCTTCCATATGCCTGTAATGGGCTGAAAACGCCTGTTTTGGGACTCTGCAGAGAAAGTGTTTGCAGACTGCTGAATCCACACACGGATTTAACTCTGGAAGTTGAGTGCACACATTGACAACCTTTCTGTTAGATAGCTGCGTTTTGGATTTAGAAGCAGCTATTTCCCTGGGCTTACTGCTGTTTCTTCCATATGCCGGTAATGGGCTGAAAACGCCTGTTTTGGGACTCTGCAGAGAAAGTGTTTGCAGACTGCTGAATCCACACACGGGTTTAACTCTGGAAGTTGAGTGCACACATTGACAACCGTTCTGTTAGATAGCCGCGTTTTGGATTTAGAAGCAGATATTTCCCTGTGCTTACTGCTGTTTCTTCCATATGCCGGTAATGGGCTGAAAACGCCTGTTTTGGGACTCTGCAGAGAAAGTGTTTGCAGACTGCTGAATCCACACACGGGTTTAACTCTGGAAGTTGAGTGCACACATTGACAACCGTTCTGTTAGATAGCTGCGTTTTGGATTTAGAAGCAGATATTTCCCTGTGCTTACTGCTGTTTCTTCCATATGCCGGTAATGGGCTGAAAACGCCTGTTTTGGGACTCTGCAGAGAAAGCGTTTGCAGACTGCTGAATCCACACACGGGTTTAACTCTGGAAGTAGAGTGCACACATTGACAACCGTTCTGTTAGATAGCTGCGTTTTGGATTTAGAAGCAGATATTTCCCTGTGCTTACTGCTGTTTCTTCCATATGCCGGTAATGGGCTGAAAACGCCTGTTTTGGGACTCTGCAGAGAAAGTGTTTGCAGACTGCTGAATCCACACACGGGTTTAACTCTGGAAGTTGAGTGCACACATTGACAACCGTTCTGTTAGATAGCTGCGTTTTGGATTTAGAAGCAGATATTTCCCTGTGCTTACTGCTGTTTCTTCCATATGCCGGTAATGGGCTGAAAACGCCTGTTTTGGGACTCTGCAGAGAAAGTGTTTGCAGACTGCTGAATCCACACACGGGTTTAACTCTGGAAGTTGAGTGCACACATTGACAACCGTTCTGTTAGATAGCTGCGTTTTGGATTTAGAAGCAGATATTTCCCTGGGCTTACTGCTGTTTCTTCCATATGCCTGTAATGGGCTGAAAACGCCTGTTTTGGGACTCTGCAGAGAAAGCGTTTGCAGACTGCTGAATCCACACACGGGTTTAACTCTGGAAGTTGAGTGCACACATTGACAACCGTTCTGTTAGATAGCTGCGTTTTGGATTTAGAAGCAGATATTTCCCTGTGCTTACTGCTGTTTCTTCCATATGCCGGTAATGGGCTGAAAACGCCTGTTTTGGGACTCTGCAGAGAAAGCGTTTGCAGACTGCTGAATCCACACACGGGTTTAACTCTGGAAGTTGAGTGCACACATTGACAACCGTTCTGTTAGATAGCTGCGTTTTGGATTTAGAAGCAGATATTTCCCTGTGCTTACTGCTGTTTCTTCCATAGGCCGGTAACGGACTGAAAACGCCTGTTTTGGGACTCTGCAGAGAAAGTGTTTGCAGACTGCTGCATCCACACACGGGTTTAACTCTGGAAGTTGAGTGCACACATTGACAACCGTTCTGTTAGATAGCTGCGTTTTGGATTTAGAAGCAGATATTTCCCTGGGCTTACTGCTGTTTCTTCCATATGCCGGTAATGGGCTGAAAACGCCTGTTTTGGGACTCTGCAGAGAAAGTGTTTGCAGAGTGCTGAATCCACACACGGGTTTAACTCTGGAAGTTGAGTGCACACATTGACAACCGTTCTCTTAGATAGCTGCGTTTTGGATTTAGAAGCAGCTATTTCCCTGGGCTTACTGCTGTTTCTTCCATATGCCGGTAATGGGCTGAAAACGCCTGTTTTGGGACTCTGCAGAGAAAGTGTTTGCAGACTGCTGAATCCACACACGGGTTTAACTCTGGAAGTTGAGTGCACACATTGACAACCGTTCTGTTAGATAGCTGCGTTTTGGATTTAGAAGCAGATATTTCCCTGTGCTTACTGCTGTTTCTTCCATATGCCGGTAATGGGCTGAAAACGCCTGTTTTGGGACTCTGCAGAGAAAGTGTTTGCAGACTGCTGAATCCACACACGGGTTTAACTCTGGAAGTTGAGTGCACACATTGACAACCGTTCTGTTAGATAGCTGCGTTTTGGATTTAGAAGCAGATATTTCCCTGTGCTTACTGCTGTTTCTTCCATATGCCGGTAATGGGCTGAAAACGCCTGTTTTGGGACTCTGCAGAGAAAGAGTTTGCAGACTGCTGAATCCACACACGGGTTTAACTCTGGAAGTTGAGTGCACACATTGACAACCGTTCTGTTAGATAGCTGCGTTTCGGATTTACAAGCAGATATTTCCCTGTGCTTACTGCTGTTTCTTCCATATGCCGGTAATGGGTTGAAAACGCCTGTTTTGGGACTCTGCAGAGAAAGTGTTTGCAGACTGCTGAATCCACACACGGGTTTAACTCTGGAAGTTGAGTGCACACATTGACAACCTTTCTGTTAGATAGCTGCGTTTTGGATTTAGAAGCAGATATTTCCCTGTGCTTACTGCTGTTTCTTCCATATGCCGGTAATGGGCTGAAAACGCCTGTTTTGGGACTCTGCAGAGAAAGTGTTTGCAGACTGCTGAATCCACACACGGGTTTAACTCTGGAAGTTGAGTGCACACATTGACAACCGTTCTGTTAGATAGCTGCGTTTTGGATTTAGAAGCAGATATTTCCTTGGGCTTACTGCTGTTTCTTCCATATGCCGGTAATGGGCTGAAAACGCCTGTTTTGGGACTCTGCAGAGAAAGTGTTTGCAGACTGCTGAATCCACACATGGGTTTAACTCTGGAAGTTGAGTGCACACATTGACAACCGTTCTGTTAGATAGCTGCGTTTTGGATTTAGAAGCAGATATTTCCCTGTGCTTACTGCTGTTTCTTCCATATGCCGGTAATGGGCTGAAAACGCCTGTTTTGGGACTCTGCAGAGAAAGTGTTTGCAGACTGCTGAATCCACACACGGGTTTAACTCTGGAAGTTGAGTGCACCCATTGACAACCGTTCTGTTAGATAGCTGCGTTTTGGATTTAGAAGCAGATATTTCCCTGTGCTTACTGCTGTTTCTTCCATATGCCGGTAATGGGCTGAAAACGCCTGTTTTGGGACTCTGCAGAGAAAGTGTTTGCAGACTGCTGAATCCACACACGGGTTTAACTCTGGAAGTTGAGTGCACACATTGACAACCGTTCTGTTAGATAGCTGCGTTTTGGATTTAGAAGCAGATATTTCCCTGTGCTTACTGCTGTTTCTTCCATATGCCGTTAATGGGCTGAAAACGCCTGTTTTGGGACTCTGCAGAGAAAGTGTTTGCAGACTGCTGAATCCACACACGGGTTTAACTCTGGAAGTTGAGTGCACACATTGACAACCGTTCTGTTAGATAGCTGCGTTTTGGATTTAGTAGCAGATATTTCCCTGTGCTTACTGCTGTTTCTTCCATATGCCGGTAATGGGTTGAAAACGCCTGTTTTGGGACTCTGCAGAGAAAGTGTTTGCAGACTGCTGAATCCACACACGGGTTTAACTCTGGAAGTTGAGTGCACACATTGACAACCGTTCTGTTAGATAGCTGCGTTTTGGATTTAGAAGCAGATATTTCCCTGTGCTTACTGCTGTTTCTTCCATATGCCGGTAACGGACTGAAAACGCCTGCTTTGGGACTCTGCAGAGAAAGCGTTTGCAGACTGCTGCATCCACAAACGGGTTTAACTCTGGAAGTTGAGTGCACACATTGACAACCGTTCTGTTAGATAGCTGCGTTTTGGATTTAGAAGCAGATATTTCCCTGGGCTTACTGCTGTTTCTTCCATATGCCGGTAATGGGCTGAAAACGCCTGTTTTGGGACTCTGCAGAGAAAGTGTTTGCAGACTGCTGAATCCACACACGGGTTTAACTCTGGAAGTTGAGTGCACCCATTGACAACCGTTCTGTTAGATAGCTGCGTTTTGGATTTAGAAGCAGATATTTCCCTGGGCTTACTGCTGTTTCTTCCATATGCCGGTAATGGGCTGAAAACGCCTGTTTTGGGACTCTGCAGAGAAAGAGTTTGCAGACTGCTGAATCCACACACGGGTTTAACTCTGGAAGTTGAGTGCACACATTGACAACCGTTCTGTTAGATAGCTGCGTTTTGGATTTAGAAGCAGCTATTTCCCTGGGCTTACTGCTGTTTCTTCCATATGCCGGTAATGGGCTGAAAACGCCTGTTTTGGGACTCTGCAGAGAAAGTGTTTGCAGACTGCTGAATCCACACACGGGTTTAACTCTGGAAGTTGAGTGCACAAATTGACAACCGTTCTGTTAGATAGCTGCGTTTTGGATTTAGAAGCAGATATTTCCCTGGGCTTACTGCTGTTTCTTCCATATGCCGGTAATGGGCTGAAAACGCCTGTTTTGGGACTCTGCACAGAAAGCGTTTGCAGACTGCTGAATCCACACACGGGTTTAACTCTGGAAGTTGAGTGCACACATTGACAACCGTTCTGTTAGATAGCTGCGTTTTGGATTTAGAAGCAGATATTTCCCTGTGCTTACTGCTGTTTCTTCCATATGCCGGTAATGGGTTGAAAACGCCTGTTTTGGGACTCTGCAGAGAAAGTGTTTGCAGACTGCTGAATCCACACACGGGTTTAACTCTGGAAGTTGAGTGCACACATTGACAACCTTTCTGTTAGATAGCTGCGTTTTGGATTTAGAAGCAGCTATTTCCCTGGGCTTACTGCTGTTTCTTCCATATGCCGGTAATGGGCTGAAAACGCCTGTTTTGGGACTCTGCAGAGAAAGTGTTTGCAGACTGCTGAATCCACACACGGGTTTAACTCTGGAAGTTGAGTGCACACATTGACAACCGTTCTGTTAGATAGCCGCGTTTTGGATTTAGAAGCAGATATTTCCCTGTGCTTACTGCTGTTTCTTCCATATGCCGGTAATGGGCTGAAAACGCCTGTTTTGGGACTCTGCAGAGAAAGTGTTTGCAGACTGCTGAATCCACACACGGGTTTAACTCTGGAAGTTGAGTGCACACATTGACAACCGTTCTGTTAGATAGCTGCGTTTTGGATTTAGAAGCAGATATTTCCCTGTGCTTACTGCTGTTTCTTCCATATGCCGGTAATGGGCTGAAAACGCCTGTTTTGGGACTCTGCAGAGAAAGCGTTTGCAGACTGCTGAATCCACACACGGGTTTAACTCTGGAAGTTGAGTGCACACATTGACAACCGTTCTCTTAGATAGCTGCGTTTTGGATTTAGAAGCAGCTATTTCCCTGGGCTTACTGCTGTTTCTTCCATATGCCGGTAATGGGCTGAAAACGCCTGTTTTGTGACTCTGCAGAGAAAGTGTTTGCAGACTGCTGAATCCACACACGGGTTTAACTCTGGAAGTTGAGTGCACACATTGACAACCGTTCTGTTAGATAGCTGCGTTTTGGATTTAGAAGCAGATATTTCCCTGTGCTTACTGCTGTTTCTTCCATATGCCGGTAATGGGCTGAAAACGCCTGTTTTGGGACTCTGCAGAGAAAGTGTTTGCAGACTGCTGAATCCACACACGGGTTTAACTCTGGAAGTTGAGTGCACACATTGACAACCGTTCTGTTAGATAGCTGCGTTTTGGATTTAGAAGCAGATATTTCCCTGTGCTTACTGCTGTTTCTTCCATATGCCGGTAATGGGCTGAAAACGCCTGTTTTGGGACTCTGCAGAGAAAGAGTTTGCAGACTGCTGAATCCACACACGGGTTTAACTCTGGAAGTTGAGTGCACACATTGACAACCGTTCTGTTAGATAGCTGCGTTTCGGATTTACAAGCAGATATTTCCCTGTGCTTACTGCTGTTTCTTCCATATGCCGGTAATGGGTTGAAAACGCCTGTTTTGGGACTCTGCAGAGAAAGTGTTTGCAGACTGCTGAATCCACACACGGGTTTAACTCTGGAAGTTGAGTGCACACATTGACAACCTTTCTGTTAGATAGCTGCGTTTTGGATTTAGAAGCAGATATTTACCTGGGCTTACTGCTGTTTCTTCCATATGCCGGTAATGGGCTGAAAACGCCTGTTTTGGGACTCTGCAGAGAAAGTGTTTGCAGACTGCTGAATCCACACACGGGTTTAACTCTGGAAGTTGAGTGCACACATTGACAACCGTTCTGTTAGATAGCTGCGTTTTGGATTTAGAAGCAGATATTTCCCTGTGCTTACTGCTGTTTCTTCCATATGCCGGTAATGGGCTGAAAACGCCTGTTTTGGGACTCTGCAGAGAAAGTGTTTGCAGACTGCTGAATCCACACACGGGTTTAACTCTGGAAGTTGAGTGCACACATTGACAACCGTTCTGTTAGATAGCTGCGTTTTGGATTTAGAAGCAGATATTTCCCTGTGCTTACTGCTGTTTCTTCCATATGCCGGTAATGGGCTGAAAACGCCTGTTTTGGGACTCTGCAGAGAAAGTGTTTGCAGACTGCTGAATCCACACACGGGTTTAACTCTGGAAGTTGAGTGCACACATTGACAACCTTTCTGTTAGATAGCTGCGTTTTGGATTTAGAAGCAGCTATTTCCCTGGGCTTACTGCTGTTTCTTCCATATGCCGGTAATGGGCTGAAAACGCCTGTTTTGGGACTCTGCAGAGAAAGTGTTTGCAGACTGCTGAATCCACACACGGGTTTAACTCTGGAAGTTGAGTGCACACATTGAGAACCGTTCTGTTAGATAGCTGCGTTTTGGATTTAGAAGCAGATATTTCCCTGTGCTTACTGCTGTTTCTTCCATATGCCGGTAATGGGCTGAAAACGCCTGTTTTGGGACTCTGCAGAGAAAGTGTTTGCAGACTGCTGAATCCACACACGGGTTTAACTCTGGAAGTTGAGTGCACACATTGACAACCGTTCTGTTAGATAGCTGCGTTTTGGATTTAGAAGCAGATATTTCCCTGTGCTTACTGCTGTTTCTTCCATATGCCGGTAATGGGCTGAAAACGCCTGTTTTGGGACTCTGCAGAGAAAGCGTTTGCAGACTGCTGAATCCACACACGGGTTTAACTCTGGAAGTTGAGTGCACCCATTGACAACCGTTCTGTTAGATAGCTGCGTTTTGGATTTAGAAGCAGATATTTCCCTGTGCTTACTGCTGTTTCTTCCATATGCCGGTAATGGGCTGAAAACGCCTGTTTTGGGACTCTGCAGAGAAAGCGTTTGCAGACTGCTGAATCCACACACGGGTTTAACTCTGGAAGTTGAGTGCACCCATTGACAACCGTTCTGTTAGATAGCTGCGTTTTGGATTTAGAAGCAGATATTTCCCTGTGCTTACTGCTGTTTCTTCCATATGCCGGTAATGGGCTGAAAACGCCTGTTTTGGGACTCTGCAGAGAAAGTGTTTGCAGACTGCTGAATCCACACACGGGTTTAACTCTGGAAGTTGAGTGCACACATTGACAACCGTTCTGTTAGATAGCTGCGTTTTGGATTTAGAAGCAGATATTTCCCTGTGCTTACTGCTGTTTCTTCCATATGCCGGTAATGGGTTGAAAACTCCTGTTTTGGGACTCTGCAGAGAAAGTGTTTGCAGACTGCTGAATCCACACACGGGTTTAACTCTGGAAGTTGAGTGCACACATTGACAACCGTTCTGTTAGATAGCTGGGTTTTGGATTTAGAAGCAGATATTTCCCTGGGCTTACTGCTGTTTCTTCCATATGCCTGTAATGGGCTGAAAACGCCTGTTTTGGGACTCTGCAGAGAAAGTGTTTGCAGACTGCTGAATCCACACACGGGTTTAACTCTGGAAGTTGAGTGCACACATTGACAACCGTTCTGTTAGATAGCTGCGTTTTGGATTTAGAAGCAGATATTTCCCTGTGCTTACTGCTGTTTCTTCCATATGCCGGTAATGGGCTGAAAACGCCTGTTTTGGGACTCTGCAGAGAAAGTGTTTGCAGACTGCTGAATCCACACACGGGTTTAACTCTGGAAGTTGAGTGCACACATTGACAACCGTTCTGTTAGATAGCTGCGTTTTGGATTTAGAAGCAGATATTTCCCTGTGCTTACTGCTGTTTCTTCCATATGCCGGTAACGGACTGAAAACGCCTGTTTTGGGACTCTGCAGAGAAAGTGTTTGCAGACTGCTGCATCCACACACGGGTTTAACTCTGGAAGTTGAGTGCACACATTGACAACCGTTCTGTTAGATAGCTGCGTTTTGGATTTAGAAGCAGATATTTCCCTGGGCTTACTGCTGTTTCTTCCATATGCCGGTAATGGGCTGAAAACGCCTGTTTTGGGACTCTGCAGAGAAAGTGTTTGCAGACTGCTGAATCCACACACGGGTTTAACTCTGGAAGTTGAGTGCACCCATTGACAACCGTTCTGTTAGATAGCTGCGTTTTGGATTTAGAAGCAGATATTTCCCTGTGCTTACTGCTGTTTCTTCCATATGCCGGTAATGGGCTGAAAACGCCTGTTTTGGGACTCTGCAGAGAAAGTGTTTGCAGACTGCTGAATCCACACACGGGTTTAACTCTGGAAGTTGAGTGCACACATTGACAACCGTTCTGTTAGATAGCTGCGTTTTGGATTTAGAAGCAGATATTTCCCTGGGCTTACTGCTGTTTCTTCCATATGCCGGTAATGGGCTGAAAACGCCTGTTTTGGGACTCTGCAGAGAAAGTGTTTGCAGACTGCTGAATCCACACACGGGTTTAACTCTGGAAGTTGAGTGCACAAATTGACAACCGTTCTGTTAGATAGCTGCGTTTTGGATTTAGAAGCAGATATTTCCCTGTGCTTACTGCTGTTTCTTCCATATGCCGGTAATGGGCTGAAAACGCCTGTTTTGGGACTCTGCAGAGAAAGTGTTTGCAGACTGCTGAATCCACACACGGGTTTAACTCTGGAAGTTGAGTGCACACATTGACAACCGTTCTGTTAGATAGCTGCGTTTTGGATTTAGAAGCAGATATTTCCCTGTGCTTACTGCTGTTTCTTCCATATGCCGGTAATGGGCTGAAAACGCCTGTTTTGGGACTCTGCAGAGAAAGTGTTTGCAGACTGCTGAATCCACACACGGGTTTAACTCTGGAAGTTGAGTGCACACATTGACAACCTTTCTGTTAGATAGCTGCGTTTTGGATTTAGAAGCAGCTATTTCCCTGGGCTTACTGCTGTTTCTTCCATATGCCGGTAATGGGCTGAAAACGCCTGTTTTGGGACTCTGCAGAGAAAGTGTTTGCAGACTGCTGAATCCACACACGGGTTTAACTCTGGAAGTTGAGTGCACCCATTGACAACCGTTCTGTTAGATAGCTGCGTTTTGGATTTAGAAGCAGATATTTCCCTGTGCTTACTGCTGTTTCTTCCATATGCCGGTAATGGGCTGAAAACGCCTGTTTTGGGACTCTGCAGAGAAAGTGTTTGCAGACTGCTGAATCCACACACGGGTTTAACTCTGGAAGTTGAGTGCACACATTGACAACCGTTCTGTTAGATAGCTGCGTTTTGGATTTAGAAGCAGATATTTCCCTGGGCTTACTGCTGTTTCTTCCATATGCCGGTAATGGGCTGAAAACGCCTGTTTTGGGACTCTGCAGAGAAAGTGTTTGCAGACTGCTGAATCCACACACGGGTTTAACTCTGGAAGTTGAGTGCACAAATTGACAACCGTTCTGTTAGATAGCTGCGTTTTGGATTTAGAAGCAGCTATTTCCCTGGGCTTACTGCTGTTTCTTCCATATGCCGGTAATGGGCTGAAAACGCCTGTTTTGGGACTCTGCAGAGAAAGTGTTTGCAGACTGCTGAATCCACACACGGGTTTAACTCTGGAAGTTGAGTGCACCCATTGACAACCGTTCTGTTAGATAGCTGCGTTTTGGATTTAGAAGCAGATATTTCCCTGTGCTTACTGCTGTTTCTTCCATATGCCGGTAATGGGCTGAAAACGCCTGTTTTGGGACTCTGCAGAGAAAGTGTTTGCAGACTGCTGAATCCACACACGGGTTTAACTCTGGAAGTTGAGTGCACACATTGACAACCTTTCTGTTAGATAGCTGCGTTTTGGATTTAGAAGCAGCTATTTCCCTGGGCTTACTGCTGTTTCTTCCATATGCCGGTAATGGGCTGAAAACGCCTGTTTTGGGACTCTGCAGAGAAAGTGTTTGCAGACTGCTGAATCCACACACGGGTTTAACTCTGGAAGTTGAGTGCACACATTGAGAACCGTTCTGTTAGATAGCTGCGTTTTGGATTTAGAAGCAGATATTTCCCTGTGCTTACTGCTGTTTCTTCCATATGCCGGTAATGGGCTGAAAACGCCTGTTTTGGGACTCTGCAGAGAAAGTGTTTGCAGACTGCTGAATCCACACACGGGTTTAACTCTGGAAGTTGAGTGCACACATTGACAACCGTTCTGTTAGATAGCTGCGTTTTGGATTTAGAAGCAGATATTTCCCTGTGCTTACTGCTGTTTCTTCCATATGCCGGTAATGGGCTGAAAACGCCTGTTTTGGGACTCTGCAGAGAAAGCGTTTGCAGACTGCTGAATCCACACACGGGTTTAACTCTGGAAGTTGAGTGCACCCATTGACAACCGTTCTGTTAGATAGCTGCGTTTTGGATTTAGAAGCAGATATTTCCCTGTGCTTACTGCTGTTTCTTCCATATGCCGGTAATGGGCTGAAAACGCCTGTTTTGGGACTCTGCAGAGAAAGCGTTTGCAGACTGCTGAATCCACACACGGGTTTAACTCTGGAAGTTGAGTGCACCCATTGACAACCGTTCTGTTAGATAGCTGCGTTTTGGATTTAGAAGCAGATATTTCCCTGTGCTTACTGCTGTTTCTTCCATATGCCGGTAATGGGCTGAAAACGCCTGTTTTGGGACTCTGCAGAGAAAGTGTTTGCAGACTGCTGAATCCACACACGGGTTTAACTCTGGAAGTTGAGTGCACACATTGACAACCGTTCTGTTAGATAGCTGCGTTTTGGATTTAGAAGCAGATATTTCCCTGTGCTTACTGCTGTTTCTTCCATATGCCGGTAATGGGTTGAAAACTCCTGTTTTGGGACTCTGCAGAGAAAGTGTTTGCAGACTGCTGAATCCACACACGGGTTTAACTCTGGAAGTTGAGTGCACACATTGACAACCGTTCTGTTAGATAGCTGGGTTTTGGATTTAGAAGCAGATATTTCCCTGGGCTTACTGCTGTTTCTTCCATATGCCTGTAATGGGCTGAAAACGCCTGTTTTGGGACTCTGCAGAGAAAGTGTTTGCAGACTGCTGAATCCACACACGGGTTTAACTCTGGAAGTTGAGTGCACACATTGACAACCGTTCTGTTAGATAGCTGCGTTTTGGATTTAGAAGCAGATATTTCCCTGTGCTTACTGCTGTTTCTTCCATATGCCGGTAATGGGCTGAAAACGCCTGTTTTGGGACTCTGCAGAGAAAGTGTTTGCAGACTGCTGAATCCACACACGGGTTTAACTCTGGAAGTTGAGTGCACACATTGACAACCGTTCTGTTAGATAGCTGCGTTTTGGATTTAGAAGCAGATATTTCCCTGTGCTTACTGCTGTTTCTTCCATATGCCGGTAACGGACTGAAAACGCCTGTTTTGGGACTCTGCAGAGAAAGTGTTTGCAGACTGCTGCATCCACACACGGGTTTAACTCTGGAAGTTGAGTGCACACATTGACAACCGTTCTGTTAGATAGCTGCGTTTTGGATTTAGAAGCAGATATTTCCCTGGGCTTACTGCTGTTTCTTCCATATGCCGGTAATGGGCTGAAAACGCCTGTTTTGGGACTCTGCAGAGAAAGTGTTTGCAGACTGCTGAATCCACACACGGGTTTAACTCTGGAAGTTGAGTGCACCCATTGACAACCGTTCTGTTAGATAGCTGCGTTTTGGATTTAGAAGCAGATATTTCCCTGTGCTTACTGCTGTTTCTTCCATATGCCGGTAATGGGCTGAAAACGCCTGTTTTGGGACTCTGCAGAGAAAGTGTTTGCAGACTGCTGAATCCACACACGGGTTTAACTCTGGAAGTTGAGTGCACACATTGACAACCGTTCTGTTAGATAGCTGCGTTTTGGATTTAGAAGCAGATATTTCCCTGGGCTTACTGCTGTTTCTTCCATATGCCGGTAATGGGCTGAAAACGCCTGTTTTGGGACTCTGCAGAGAAAGTGTTTGCAGACTGCTGAATCCACACACGGGTTTAACTCTGGAAGTTGAGTGCACAAATTGACAACCGTTCTGTTAGATAGCTGCGTTTTGGATTTAGAAGCAGATATTTCCCTGTGCTTACTGCTGTTTCTTCCATATGCCGGTAATGGGCTGAAAACGCCTGTTTTGGGACTCTGCAGAGAAAGTGTTTGCAGACTGCTGAATCCACACACGGGTTTAACTCTGGAAGTTGAGTGCACACATTGACAACCGTTCTGTTAGATAGCTGCGTTTTGGATTTAGAAGCAGATATTTCCCTGTGCTTACTGCTGTTTCTTCCATATGCCGGTAATGGGCTGAAAACGCCTGTTTTGGGACTCTGCAGAGAAAGTGTTTGCAGACTGCTGAATCCACACACGGGTTTAACTCTGGAAGTTGAGTGCACACATTGACAACCTTTCTGTTAGATAGCTGCGTTTTGGATTTAGAAGCAGCTATTTCCCTGGGCTTACTGCTGTTTCTTCCATATGCCGGTAATGGGCTGAAAACGCCTGTTTTGGGACTCTGCAGAGAAAGTGTTTGCAGACTGCTGAATCCACACACGGGTTTAACTCTGGAAGTTGAGTGCACCCATTGACAACCGTTCTGTTAGATAGCTGCGTTTTGGATTTAGAAGCAGATATTTCCCTGTGCTTACTGCTGTTTCTTCCATATGCCGGTAATGGGCTGAAAACGCCTGTTTTGGGACTCTGCAGAGAAAGTGTTTGCAGACTGCTGAATCCACACACGGGTTTAACTCTGGAAGTTGAGTGCACACATTGACAACCGTTCTGTTAGATAGCTGCGTTTTGGATTTAGAAGCAGATATTTCCCTGGGCTTACTGCTGTTTCTTCCATATGCCGGTAATGGGCTGAAAACGCCTGTTTTGGGACTCTGCAGAGAAAGTGTTTGCAGACTGCTGAATCCACACACGGGTTTAACTCTGGAAGTTGAGTGCACAAATTGACAACCGTTCTGTTAGATAGCTGCGTTTTGGATTTAGAAGCAGCTATTTCCCTGGGCTTACTGCTGTTTCTTCCATATGCCGGTAATGGGCTGAAAACGCCTGTTTTGGGACTCTGCAGAGAAAGTGTTTGCAGACTGCTGAATCCACACACGGGTTTAACTCTGGAAGTTGAGTGCACACATTGACAACCGTTCTGTTAGATAGCTGCGTTTTGGATTTAGAAGCAGATATTTCCCTGTGCTTACTGCTGTTTCTTCCATATGCCGGTAATGGGCTGAAAACGCCTGTTTTGGGACTCTGCAGAGAAAGTGTTTGCAGACTGCTGAATCCACACACGGGTTTAACTCTGGAAGTTGAGTGCACACATTGACAACCGTTCTGTTAGATAGCTGCGTTTTGGATTTAGAAGCAGATATTTCCCTGGGCTTACTGCTGTTTCTTCCATATGCCGGTAATGGGCTGAAAACGCCTGTTTTGGGACTCTGCAGAGAAAGTGTTTGCAGACTGCTGAATCCACACACGGGTTTAACTCTGGAAGTTGAGTGCACAAATTGACAACCGTTCTGTTAGATAGCTGCGTTTTGGATTTAGAAGCAGATATTTCCCTGTGCTTACTGCTGTTTCTTCCATATGCCGGTAATGGGCTGAAAACGCCTGTTTTGGGACTCTGCAGAGAAAGTGTTTGCAGACTGCTGAATCCACACACGGGTTTAACTCTGGAAGTTGAGTGCACACATTGACAACCGTTCTGTTAGATAGCTGCGTTTTGGATTTAGAAGCAGATATTTCCCTGTGCTTACTGCTGTTTCTTCCATATGCCGGTAATGGGCTGAAAACGCCTGTTTTGGGACTCTGCAGAGAAAGTGTTTGCAGACTGCTGAATCCACACACGGGTTTAACTCTGGAAGTTGAGTGCACACATTGACAACCTTTCTGTTAGATAGCTGCGTTTTGGATTTAGAAGCAGCTATTTCCCTGGGCTTACTGCTGTTTCTTCCATATGCCGGTAATGGGCTGAAAACGCCTGTTTTGGGACTCTGCAGAGAAAGTGTTTGCAGACTGCTGAATCCACACACGGGTTTAACTCTGGAAGTTGAGTGCACACATTGACAACCGTTCTGTTAGATTGCCGCGTTTTGGATTTAGAAGCAGATATTTCCCTGTGCTTACTGCTGTTTCTTCCATATGCCGGTAATGGGCTGAAAACGCCTGTTTTGGGACTCTGCAGAGAAAGTGTTTGCAGACTGCTGAATCCACACACGGGTTTAACTCTGGAAGTTGAGTGCACACATTGACAACCGTTCTGTTAGATAGCTGCGTTTTGGATTTAGAAGCAGATATTTCCCTGTGCTTACTGCTGTTTCTTCCATATGCCGGTAATGGGCTGAAAACGCCTGTTTTGGGACTCTGCAGAGAAAGCGTTTGCAGACTGCTGCATCCACACACGGGTTTAACTCTGGAAGTTGAGTGCACCCATTGACAACCGTTCTGTTAGATAGCTGCGTTTTGGATTTAGAAGCAGATATTTCCCTGTGCTTACTGCTGTTTCTTCCATATGCCGGTAATGGGCTGAAAACGCCTGTTTTGGGACTCTGCAGAGAAAGCGTTTGCAGACTGCTGAATCCACACACGGGTTTAACTCTGGAAGTTGAGTGCACCCATTGACAACCGTTCTGTTAGATAGCTGCGTTTTGGATTTAGAAGCAGATATTTCCCTGTGCTTACTGCTGTTTCTTCCATATGCCGGTAATGGGCTGAAAACGCCTGTTTTGGGACTCTGCAGAGAAAGGGTTTGCAGACTGCTGAATCCACACACGGGTTTAACTCTGGAAGTTGAGTGCACACATTGACAACCTTTCTGTTAGATAGCTGCGTTTTGGATTTAGAAGAAGATATTTCCCTGGGCTTACTGCTGTTTCTTCCATATGTCGGTAATGGGCTGAAAACGCCTGTTTTGGGACTCTGGAGAGAAAGTGTTTGCAGACTGCTGAATCCACACACGGGTTTAACTCTGGAAGTTGATTGAACACATTGACAACCGTTCTGTTAGATAGCTGCGTTTTGAATTTAGAAGCAGATATTTTCCTGGGCTTACTGCTGTTTCTTCCATATGCCGGTAATGGGCTGAAAACGCCTGTTTTGGGACTCTGCAGAGAAAGTGTTTGCAGACTGCTGAATCCACACTCGGGTTTAACTCTGGAAGTTGAGTGCACACATTGAGAACCGTTCTGTTAGATAGCTGCGTTTTGGATTTAGAAGCAGATATTTCCCTGGGCTTACTGCTGTTTCTTCCATATGCCGGTAATGGGCTGAAAACGCCTGTTTTGGGACTCTGCAGAGAAAGTGTTTGCAGACTGCTGAATCCACACACGGGTTTAACTCTGGAAGTTGAGTGCACACATTGACAACCGTTCTGTTAGATAGCTGCGTTTTGAATTTAGAAGCAGATATTTCCCTGTGGTTACTGCTGTTTCTTCCATATGCCGGTAATGGGCTGAAAACGCCTGTTTTGGGACTCTGCAGAGAAAGCGTTTGCAGACTGCTGAATCCACACACGGGTTTAACTCTGGAAGTTGAGTGCACACATTGACAACCGTTCTGTTAGATAGCTGCGTTTTGGATTTAGAAGCAGATATTTCCCTGGGCTTACTGCTGTTTCTTCCATATGCCGGTAATGGGCTGAAAACGCCTGTTTTGGGACTCTGCAGAGAAAGTGTTTGCAGACTGCTGAATCCCCACACGGGTTTATCTCTGGAAGTTGAGTGCACGCATTGACAACCATTCAGTTAGATAGAGCTGCCTTTTGGTTTTAGAAGCAGTTATTTCTCCTTACAGCATATACTCTCATTCACTCTGGAATATCCAAACGCAGCTCCTAAAAGAAACGGGTTTCTAAGTATAATGAGATATTTCTCTTTACATCTTGTACCCCAGTACACTCTGATATATGCATTCGCAGCTCCTGGAAGAAACGTGTTTGTAACTCGCTGAATCTGAGCATATATTGAAGTCTCTTAGGTGAATGAACACACAGCACAGGAGTTTGAAAAAAACATTTCTTCCATGTTATAGATGCACTGTTACTTCTATTGCTTTTAAGCTGGTGTTTTCCTGGAAATGTTGGTTTTAGAATTTCCATATAAATGGTTTGTAAACTGCTGCTTAAGTGGAGCAGTTTAATTCGTTAAGTTGAATGCCCTCATTCACAATCATTCTGTTAGCTAGCTCCGTTTTGGTTTTAGAAGCCTGTGTTTCTAGTTACAGCATATACTCCCATTCATTCTGGAATAGCCAAACGCAGCTCCCAGAATAGACGTGTTTCTAAGTCGCTGAATCTCAACATAGATTCAACTCCCTTAGGTGAACGAACACACAGCACAGCAGTTTGAAAGAAATGTTTTATTTGAGTTTTAGACGCAGTCTTATTGCTATTTCTTAGAGGCCGGTATTTTGCTGGGAATGTCTGTTTTAGAATCTGCACAAAAATCTTTTCTAAACTGCTGCATAGAAACAACAGTTTATCTCAATAAGCTGAAGGCACACAGTGACAACCATTCTGTTAGATGGCTCCGTGTTTGTTTTAGAACCAGATATTTCACTTTAAACCTTATACTCCAGTACACTCTGGAATATGCAAATGCAGCTCCTGGAAGAAACGTGTTTCTTACTCGCTGAATCTGAACATATACTCAAGACTCTTAGGTGAATGAACACAGAGCAGAGCATTTTGAAGAAAACGTTTCTTCTATGTTATAGATGCAGTCTTACTGCTACTTCTTTTAGGCTGGTGTTTTGCTGCAAATGTTGATTTTAGAATTTGCATATAAAGGGTTTCTAAACTGCTGCCTAAGAAGAGCAGATTAACCCTTTAAGTTGAATGCACACATTCACAACCATTCTGTTAGATAGCTCCGTTTTGGTTTTAGAAACAGATATTTCTCTTTACAGCATTTACTCCCATACACTCTGGTATATCGAAATGCAGCTCCTAGAATAAACGTGTTTCAAACTCGCTGAATCCAAACATAGATTCAACGACCTTTGGTGAACGAACACACTGCAGAGCAGTTTGAAAGAAACGTTCCCTCTGAGTTTTAGAAGCAGTCTTACTGCGATTTCTTATAGGCCGGTATTTTGCTGGAAATGTCTGTTTGAGAATCTACACAGAAATGTTTTCTAAACTGTAAACTGCTGCATACAAACAGCAGTTTAGCTCAGTAAGTTGAATGCACACATTGACAACCATTCCATTAGATCATCCGTTTTTCTTTTGGAACGAGACATTTGTCTTTACATCTTATACTCCAGTATACTCTGGAATAGGCAAACACAGCTCCTGGAAGAAACGTGTTGCTAACTAGCTGAATCTGAACATATATTCAAGTCTCTTATATGAATGAACACACAGCAAAGCAGTTTGAAAACAGTTTCTTCCATGTTAAAGATTCAGTCTTACTGCTATTTCCTATAGGCTGGTGTTTTGCTGGAAAGGACTGTATGAGAATTTGCATATAAAGGGTTTCTAAAGTGCTGCATGAGAAGAGCAGTTTACCTCTTTAAGCCGAAGGCACACATTCACAACCACTCTGCTAGATAGATCCATTTTGGTTTTAGAAACAGATATTTCTCATTACAGCGTATACTCCCATTCATTCTGGAATATCCAAAGACAGCTCCTAGAATAAACGTGTTTCTATCTCGCTGAATCTAAACATAGATTCAACTCCCTTAGGTCAAAGAACACATGGCCGAGCAGTTTGAAAGAAACGTTTCTTCTGAGTTTTAGACGCAGTCTTAATGCTCTTTCTTATACATGCCGGTACTGGGCCGGAAGGCCTGTTTTGAGACCCTGCACAGAAAGTGTTTGCAGACTGCTGAATCCACACACGGGTTTAACTCTGGAAGTTGAGTGCACACATTGACAACCGTACTGTTATATAGCTGGGTTTTGGATTTAGAAGCAGATATTTCCCTGTGCTTACTGCTGTTTCTTCCATATGCCGGTAATGGGTTGAAAACGCCTGTTTTGGGACTCTGCAGAGAAAGTGTTTGCAGACTGCTGAATCCACACACGGGTTTAACTCTGGAAGTTGAGTGCACACATTGACAACCGTTCTGTTAGATAGCTGCGTTTTGGATTTAGAAGCAGATATTTCCCTGTGCTTACTGCTGTTTCTTCCATATGCCGGTAATGGGCTGAAAACGCCTGTTTTGGGACTCTGCAGAGAAAGTGTTTGCAGACTGCTGAATCCACACACGGGTTTAACTCTGGAAGTGGAGTGCACACATTGACAACCGTTCTGTTAGATAGCTGCGTTTTGGATTTAGAAGCAGATATTTCCCTGGGCTTACTGCTGTTTCTTCCATATGCCTGTAATGGGCTGAAAACGCCTGTTTTGGGACTCTGCAGAGAAAGTGTTTGCAGACTGCTGAATCCACACACGGGTTTAACTCTGGAAGTTGAGTGCACACATTGACAACCGTTCTGTTAGATAGCTGCGTTTTGGATTTAGAAGCAGATATTTCCCTGTGCTTACTGCTGTTTCTTCCATATGCCGGTAATGGGCTGAAAACGCCTGTTTTGGGACTCTGCAGAGAAAGCGTTTGCAGACTGCTGAATCCACACACGGGTTTAACTCTGGAAGTTGAGTGCACACATTGACAACCGTTCTGTTAGATAGCTGCGTTTTGGATTTAGAAGCAGATATTTCCCTGGGCTTACTGCTGTTTCTTCCATATGCCGGTAATGGGCTGAAAACGCCTGTTTTAGGACTCTGCAGAGAAAGTGTTTGCATACTGCTGAATCCACACACGGGTTTAACTCTGGAAGTTGAGTGCACACATTGACAACCGTTCTGTTAGATAGCTGCGTTTTGGATTTAGAAGCAGATATTTCCCTGTGCTTACTGCTGTTTCTTCCATATGCCGGTAATGGGCTGAAAACGCCTGTTTTGGGACTCTGCAGAGAAAGTGTTTGCAGACTGCTGAATCCACACACGGGTTTAACTCTGGAAGTTGAGTGCACACATTGACAACCGTTCTGTTAGATAGCTGCGTTTTGGATTTAGAAGCAGATATTTCCCTGTGCTTACTGCTGTTTCTTCCATATGCCGGTAATGGGCTGAAAACGCCTGTTTTGGGACTCTGCAGAGAAAGCGTTTGCAGACTGCTGAATCCACACACGGGTTTAACTCTGGAAGTTGAGTGCACCCATTGACAACCGTTCTGTTAGATAGCTGCGTTTTGGATTTAGAAGCAGATATTTCCCTGGGCTTACTGCTGTTTCTTCCATATGCCGGTAATGGGCTGAAAACGCCTGTTTTGGGACTCTGCAGAGAAAGTGTTTGCAGACTGCTGAATCCACACACGGGTTTAACTCTGGAAGTTGAGTGCACACATTGACAACCGTTCTGTTAGATAGCTGCGTTTTGGATTTAGAAGCAGATATTTCCCTGTGCTTACTGCTGTTTCTTCCATATGCCGGTAATGGGCTGAAAACGCCTGTTTTGGGACTCTGCAGAGAAAGTGTTTGCAGACTGCTGAATCCACACACGGGTTTAACTCTGGAAGTTGAGTGCAC
This sequence comes from Aotus nancymaae, assembly GCF_030222135.1. Taxonomy (NCBI): domain Eukaryota; kingdom Metazoa; phylum Chordata; class Mammalia; order Primates; family Aotidae; genus Aotus; species Aotus nancymaae. The sequence continues at coordinate 143,113 of NW_026988946.1, read as the reverse complement.
ACATTGACAACCGTTCTGTTAGATAGCTGCGTTTTGGATTTAGAAGCAGATATTTCCCTGTGCTTACTGCTGTTTCTTCCATATGCCGGTAATGGGCTGAAAACGCCTGTTTTGGGACTCTGCAGAGAAAGTGTTTGCAGACTGCTGAATCCACACACGGGTTTAACTCTGGAAGTTGAGTGCACACATTGACAACCGTTCTGTTAGATAGCTGCGTTTTGGATTTAGAAGCAGGTATTTCCCTGGGCTTACTGCTGTTTCTTCCATATGCCGGTAATGGGCTGAAAACGCCTGTTTTGGGACTCTGCAGAGAAAGTGTTTGCAGACTGCTGAATCCACACACGGGTTTAACTCTGGAAGTTGAGTGCACACATTGACAACCGTTCTGTTAGATAGCTGCGTTTTGGATTTAGAAGCAGATATTTCCCTGTGCTTACTGCTGTTTCTTCCATATGCCGGTAATGGGCTGAAAACGCCTGTTTTGGGACTCTGCAGAGAAAGCGTTTGCAGACTGCTGAATCCACACACGGGTTTAACTCTGGAAGTTGAGTGCACACATTGACAACCGTTCTGTTAGATAGCTGCGTTTTGGATTTAGAAGCAGATATTTCCCTGGGCTTACTGCTGTTTCTTCCATATGCAGGTAATGGGCTGAAAACGCCTCTTTTGGGACTCTGCAGAGAAAGTGTTTGCAGACTGCTGAATCCACACACGGGTTTACTCTGGAAGTTGAGTGCACACATTGACAACCTTTCTGTTAGATAGCTGCGTTTTGGATTTAGAAGCAGATATTTCTCTGGGCTTACTGCTGTTTCTTCCATATGTCGGTAATGGGCTGAAAACGCCTGTTTTGGGACTCTGCAGAGAAAGTGTTTGCAGACTGCTGAATCCACACACGGGTTTAACTCTGGAAGTTGAGTGCACACATTGACAACCGTTCTGTTAGATAGCTGCGTTTTGGATTTAGAAGCAGATATTTCCCTGTGCTTACTGCTGTTTCTTCCATATGCCGGTAATGGGCTGAAAACGCCTGTTTTGGGACTCTGCAGAGAAAGCGTTTGCAGACTGCTGCATCCACACACGGGTTTAACTCTGGAAGTTGAGTGCACCCATTGACAACCGTTCTGTTAGATAGCTGCGTTTTGGATTTAGAAGCAGATATTTCCCTGTGCTTACTGCTGTTTCTTCCATATGCCGGTAATGGGCTGAAAACGCCTGTTTTGGGACTCTGCAGAGAAAGCGTTTGCAGACTGCTGAATCCACACACGGGTTTAACTCTGGAAGTTGAGTGCACCCATTGACAACCGTTCTGTTAGATAGCTGCGTTTTGGATTTAGAAGCAGATATTTCCCTGTGCTTACTGCTGTTTCTTCCATATGCCGGTAATGGGCTGAAAACGCCTGTTTTGGGACTCTGCAGAGAAAGGGTTTGCAGACTGCTGAATCCACACACGGGTTTAACTCTGGAAGTTGAGTGCACACATTGACAACCTTTCTGTTAGATAGCTGCTTTTTGGATTTAGAAGAAGATATTTCCCTGGGCTTACTGCTGTTTCTTCCATATGTCGGTAATGGGCTGAAAACGCCTGTTTTGGGACTCTGCAGAGAAAGTGTTTGCAGACTGCTGAATCCACACACGGGTTTAACTCTGGAAGTTGAGTGAACACATTGACAACCGTTCTGTTAGATAGCTGCGTTTTGAATTTAGAAGCAGATATTTTCCTGGGCTTACTGCTGTTTCTTCCATATGCCGGTAATGGGCTGAAAACGCCTGTTTTGGGACTCTGCAGAGAAAGTGTTTGCAGACTGCTGAATCCACACTCGGGTTTAACTCTGGAAGTTGAGTGCACACATTGAGAACCGTTCTGTTAGATAGCTGCGTTTTGGATTTAGAAGCAGATATTTCCCTGGGCTTACTGCTGTTTCTTCCATATGCCGGTAATGGGCTGAAAACGCCTGTTTTGGGACTCTGCAGAGAAAGTGTTTGCAGACTGCTGAATCCACACACGGGTTTAACTCTGGAAGTTGAGTGCACACATTGACAACCGTTCTGTTAGATAGCTGCGTTTTGAATTTAGAAGCAGATATTTCCCTGTGCTTACTGCTGTTTCTTCCATATGCCGGTAATGGGCTGAAAACGCCTGTTTTGGGACTCTGCAGAGAAAGCGTTTGCAGACTGCTGAATCCACACACGGGTTTAACTCTGGAAGTTGAGTGCACACATTGACAACCGTTCTGTTAGATAGCTGCGTTTTGGATTTAGAAGCAGATATTTCCCTGGGCTTACTGCTGTTTCTTCCATATGCCGGTAATGGGCTGAAAACGCCTGTTTTGGGACTCTGCAGAGAAAGTGTTTGCAGACTGCTGAATCCCCACACGGGTTTATCTCTGGAAGTTGAGTGCACGCATTGACAACCATTCAGTTAGATAGAGCTGCCTTTTGGTTTTAGAAGCAGTTATTTCTCCTTACAGCATATACTCTCATTCACTCTGGAATATCCAAACGCAGCTCCTAAAAGAAACGGGTTTCTAAGTATAATGAGATATTTCTCTTTACATCTTGTACCCCAGTACACTCTGATATATGCATTCGCAGCTCCTGGAAGAAACGTGTTTGTAACTCGCTGAATCTGAGCATATATTGAAGTCTCTTAGGTGAATGAACACACAGCACAGGAGTTTGAAAAAAACATTTCTTCCATGTTATAGATGCACTGTTACTTCTATTGCTTTTAAGCTGGTGTTTTCCTGGAAATGTTGGTTTTAGAATTTCCATATAAATGGTTTGTAAACTGCTGCTTAAGTGGAGCAGTTTAATTCGTTAAGTTGAATGCCCTCATTCACAATCATTCTGTTAGCTAGCTCCGTTTTGGTTTTAGAAGCCTGTGTTTCTAGTTACAGCATATACTCCCATTCATTCTGGAATAGCCAAACGCAGCTCCCAGAATAGACGTGTTTCTAAGTCGCTGAATCTCAACATAGATTCAACTCCCTTAGGTGAACGAACACACAGCACAGCAGTTTGAAAGAAATGTTTTATTTGAGTTTTAGACGCAGTCTTATTGCTATTTCTTAGAGGCCGGTATTTTGCTGGGAATGTCTGTTTTAGAATCTGCACAAAAATCTTTTCTAAACTGCTGCATAGAAACAACAGTTTATCTCAATAAGCTGAAGGCACACAGTGACAACCATTCTGTTAGATGGCTCCGTGTTTGTTTTAGAACCAGATATTTCACTTTAAACCTTATACTCCAGTACACTCTGGAATATGCAAATGCAGCTCCTGGAAGAAACGTGTTTCTTACTCGCTGAATCTGAACATATACTCAAGACTCTTAGGTGAATGAACACAGAGCAGAGCATTTTGAAGAAAACGTTTCTTCTATGTTATAGATGCAGTCTTACTGCTACTTCTTTTAGGCTGGTGTTTTGCTGCAAATGTTGATTTTAGAATTTGCATATAAAGGGTTTCTAAACTGCTGCCTAAGAAGAGCAGATTAACCCTTTAAGTTGAATGCACACATTCACAACCATTCTGTTAGATAGCTCCGTTTTGGTTTTAGAAACAGATATTTCTCTTTACAGCATTTACTCCCATACACTCTGGTATATCGAAATGCAGCTCCTAGAATAAACGTGTTTCAAACTCGCTGAATCCAAACATAGATTCAACGACCTTTGGTGAACGAACACACTGCAGAGCAGTTTGAAAGAAACGTTCCCTCTGAGTTTTAGAAGCAGTCTTACTGCGATTTCTTATAGGCCGGTATTTTGATGGAAATGTCTGTTTGAGAATCTACACAGAAATGTTTTCTAAACTGCTGCATACAAACAGCAGTTTAGCTCAGTAAGTTGAATGCACACATTGACAACCATTCCATTAGATCATCCGTTTTTCTTTTGGAACGAGACATTTGTCTTTACATCTTATACTCCAGTATACTCTGGAATAGGCAAACACAGCTCCTGGAAGAAACGTGTTGCTAACTAGCTGAATCTGAACATATATTCAAGTCTCTTATATGAATGAACACACAGCAAAGCAGTTTGAAAACAGTTTCTTCCATGTTAAAGATTCAGTCTTACTGCTATTTCCTATAGGCTGGTGTTTTGCTGGAAAGGACTGTATGAGAATTTGCATATAAAGGGTTTCTAAAGTGCTGCATGAGAAGAGCAGTTTACCTCTTTAAGCCGAAGGCACACATTCACAACCACTCTGCTAGATAGATCCATTTTGGTTTTAGAAACAGATATTTCTCATTACAGCGTATACTCCCATTCATTCTGGAATATCCAAAGACAGCTCCTAGAATAAACGTGTTTCTATCTCGCTGAATCTAAACATAGATTCAACTCCCTTAGGTCAAAGAACACATGGCCGAGCAGTTTGAAAGAAACGTTTCTTCTGAGTTTTAGACGCAGTCTTAATGCTCTTTCTTATACATGCCGGTACTGGGCCGGAAGGCCTGTTTTGAGACCCTGCACAGAAAGTGTTTGCAGACTGCTGAATCCACACACGGGTTTAACTCTGGAAGTTGAGTGCACACATTGACAACCGTACTGTTATATAGCTGGGTTTTGGATTTAGAAGCAGATATTTCCCTGTGCTTACTGCTGTTTCTTCCATATGCCGGTAATGGGTTGAAAACGCCTGTTTTGGGACTCTGCAGAGAAAGTGTTTGCAGACTGCTGAATCCACACACGGGTTTAACTCTGGAAGTTGAGTGCACACATTGACAACCGTTCTGTTAGATAGCTGCGTTTTGGATTTAGAAGCAGATATTTCCCTGTGCTTACTGCTGTTTCTTCCATATGCCGGTAATGGGCTGAAAACGCCTGTTTTGGGACTCTGCAGAGAAAGTGTTTGCAGACTGCTGAATCCACACACGGGTTTAACTCTGGAAGTGGAGTGCACACATTGACAACCGTTCTGTTAGATAGCTGCGTTTTGGATTTAGAAGCAGATATTTCCCTGGGCTTACTGCTGTTTCTTCCATATGCCTGTAATGGGCTGAAAACGCCTGTTTTGGGACTCTGCAGAGAAAGTGTTTGCAGACTGCTGAATCCACACACGGGTTTAACTCTGGAAGTTGAGTGCACACATTGACAACCGTTCTGTTAGATAGCTGCGTTTTGGATTTAGAAGCAGATATTTCCCTGTGCTTACTGCTGTTTCTTCCATATGCCGGTAATGGGCTGAAAACGCCTGTTTTGGGACTCTGCAGAGAAAGCGTTTGCAGACTGCTGAATCCACACACGGGTTTAACTCTGGAAGTTGAGTGCACACATTGACAACCGTTCTGTTAGATAGCTGCGTTTTGGATTTAGAAGCAGATATTTCCCTGGGCTTACTGCTGTTTCTTCCATATGCCGGTAATGGGCTGAAAACGCCTGTTTTAGGACTCTGCAGAGAAAGTGTTTGCATACTGCTGAATCCACACACGGGTTTAACTCTGGAAGTTGAGTGCACACATTGACAACCGTTCTGTTAGATAGCTGCGTTTTGGATTTAGAAGCAGATATTTCCCTGTGCTTACTGCTGTTTCTTCCATATGCCGGTAATGGGCTGAAAACGCCTGTTTTGGGACTCTGCAGAGAAAGTGTTTGCAGACTGCTGAATCCACACACGGGTTTAACTCTGGAAGTTGAGTGCACACATTGACAACCGTTCTGTTAGATAGCTGCGTTTTGGATTTAGAAGCAGATATTTCCCTGTGCTTACTGCTGTTTCTTCCATATGCCGGTAATGGGCTGAAAACGCCTGTTTTGGGACTCTGCAGAGAAAGCGTTTGCAGACTGCTGAATCCACACACGGGTTTAACTCTGGAAGTTGAGTGCACCCATTGACAACCGTTCTGTTAGATAGCTGCGTTTTGGATTTAGAAGCAGATATTTCCCTGGGCTTACTGCTGTTTCTTCCATATGCCGGTAATGGGCTGAAAACGCCTGTTTTGGGACTCTGCAGAGAAAGTGTTTGCAGACTGCTGAATCCACACACGGGTTTAACTCTGGAAGTTGAGTGCACACATTGACAACCGTTCTGTTAGATAGCTGCGTTTTGGATTTAGAAGCAGATATTTCCCTGTGCTTACTGCTGTTTCTTCCATATGCCGGTAATGGGCTGAAAACGCCTGTTTTGGGACTCTGCAGAGAAAGTGTTTGCAGACTGCTGAATCCACACACGGGTTTAACTCTGGAAGTTGAGTGCACACATTGACAACCGTTCTGTTAGATAGCTGCGTTTTGGATTTAGAAGCAGATATTTCCCTGTGCTTACTGCTGTTTCTTCCATATGCCGGTAATGGGCTGAAAACGCCTGTTTTGGGACTCTGCAGAGAAAGTGTTTGCAGACTGCTGAATCCACACACGGGTTTAACTCTGGAAGTTGAGTGCACACATTGACAACCGTTCTGTTAGATAGCTGCGTTTTGGATTTAGAAGCAGGTATTTCCCTGGGCTTACTGCTGTTTCTTCCATATGCCGGTAATGGGCTGAAAACGCCTGTTTTGGGACTCTGCAGAGAAAGTGTTTGCAGACTGCTGAATCCACACACGGGTTTAACTCTGGAAGTTGAGTGCACACATTGACAACCGTTCTGTTAGATAGCTGCGTTTTGGATTTAGAAGCAGATATTTCCCTGTGCTTACTGCTGTTTCTTCCATATGCCGGTAATGGGCTGAAAACGCCTGTTTTGGGACTCTGCAGAGAAAGCGTTTGCAGACTGCTGAATCCACACACGGGTTTAACTCTGGAAGTTGAGTGCACCCATTGACAACCGTTCTGTTAGATAGCTGCGTTTTGGATTTAGAAGCAGATATTTCCCTGGGCTTACTGCTGTTTCTTCCATATGCAGGTAATGGGCTGAAAACGCCTCTTTTGGGACTCTGCAGAGAAAGTGTTTGCAGACTGCTGAATCCACACACGGGTTTACTCTGGAAGTTGAGTGCACACATTGACAACCTTTCTGTTAGATAGCTGCGTTTTGGATTTAGAAGCAGATATTTCTCTGGGCTTACTGCTGTTTCTTCCATATGTCGGTAATGGGCTGAAAACGCCTGTTTTGGGACTCTGCAGAGAAAGTGTTTGCAGACTGCTGAATCCACACACGGGTTTAACTCTGGAAGTTGAGTGCACACATTGACAACCGTTCTGTTAGATAGCTGCGTTTTGGATTTAGAAGCAGATATTTCCCTGTGCTTACTGCTGTTTCTTCCATATGCCGGTAATGGGCTGAAAACGCCTGTTTTGGGACTCTGCAGAGAAAGCGTTTGCAGACTGCTGCATCCACACACGGGTTTAACTCTGGAAGTTGAGTGCACCCATTGACAACCGTTCTGTTAGATAGCTGCGTTTTGGATTTAGAAGCAGATATTTCCCTGTGCTTACTGCTGTTTCTTCCATATGCCGGTAATGGGCTGAAAACGCCTGTTTTGGGACTCTGCAGAGAAAGCGTTTGCAGACTGCTGAATCCACACACGGGTTTAACTCTGGAAGTTGAGTGCACCCATTGACAACCGTTCTGTTAGATAGCTGCGTTTTGGATTTAGAAGCAGATATTTCCCTGTGCTTACTGCTGTTTCTTCCATATGCCGGTAATGGGCTGAAAACGCCTGTTTTGGGACTCTGCAGAGAAAGGGTTTGCAGACTGCTGAATCCACACACGGGTTTAACTCTGGAAGTTGAGTGCACACATTGACAACCTTTCTGTTAGATAGCTGCTTTTTGGATTTAGAAGAAGATATTTCCCTGGGCTTACTGCTGTTTCTTCCATATGTCGGTAATGGGCTGAAAACGCCTGTTTTGGGACTCTGCAGAGAAAGTGTTTGCAGACTGCTGAATCCACACACGGGTTTAACTCTGGAAGTTGAGTGAACACATTGACAACCGTTCTGTTAGATAGCTGCGTTTTGAATTTAGAAGCAGATATTTTCCTGGGCTTACTGCTGTTTCTTCCATATGCCGGTAATGGGCTGAAAACGCCTGTTTTGGGACTCTGCAGAGAAAGTGTTTGCAGACTGCTGAATCCACACTCGGGTTTAACTCTGGAAGTTGAGTGCACACATTGAGAACCGTTCTGTTAGATAGCTGCGTTTTGGATTTAGAAGCAGATATTTCCCTGGGCTTACTGCTGTTTCTTCCATATGCCGGTAATGGGCTGAAAACGCCTGTTTTGGGACTCTGCAGAGAAAGTGTTTGCAGACTGCTGAATCCACACACGGGTTTAACTCTGGAAGTTGAGTGCACACATTGACAACCGTTCTGTTAGATAGCTGCGTTTTGAATTTAGAAGCAGATATTTCCCTGTGCTTACTGCTGTTTCTTCCATATGCCGGTAATGGGCTGAAAACGCCTGTTTTGGGACTCTGCAGAGAAAGCGTTTGCAGACTGCTGAATCCACACACGGGTTTAACTCTGGAAGTTGAGTGCACACATTGACAACCGTTCTGTTAGATAGCTGCGTTTTGGATTTAGAAGCAGATATTTCCCTGGGCTTACTGCTGTTTCTTCCATATGCCGGTAATGGGCTGAAAACGCCTGTTTTGGGACTCTGCAGAGAAAGTGTTTGCAGACTGCTGAATCCCCACACGGGTTTATCTCTGGAAGTTGAGTGCACGCATTGACAACCATTCAGTTAGATAGAGCTGCCTTTTGGTTTTAGAAGCAGTTATTTCTCCTTACAGCATATACTCTCATTCACTCTGGAATATCCAAACGCAGCTCCTAAAAGAAACGGGTTTCTAAGTATAATGAGATATTTCTCTTTACATCTTGTACCCCAGTACACTCTGATATATGCATTCGCAGCTCCTGGAAGAAACGTGTTTGTAACTCGCTGAATCTGAGCATATATTGAAGTCTCTTAGGTGAATGAACACACAGCACAGGAGTTTGAAAAAAACATTTCTTCCATGTTATAGATGCACTGTTACTTCTATTGCTTTTAAGCTGGTGTTTTCCTGGAAATGTTGGTTTTAGAATTTCCATATAAATGGTTTGTAAACTGCTGCTTAAGTGGAGCAGTTTAATTCGTTAAGTTGAATGCCCTCATTCACAATCATTCTGTTAGCTAGCTCCGTTTTGGTTTTAGAAGCCTGTGTTTCTAGTTACAGCATATACTCCCATTCATTCTGGAATAGCCAAACGCAGCTCCCAGAATAGACGTGTTTCTAAGTCGCTGAATCTCAACATAGATTCAACTCCCTTAGGTGAACGAACACACAGCACAGCAGTTTGAAAGAAATGTTTTATTTGAGTTTTAGACGCAGTCTTATTGCTATTTCTTAGAGGCCGGTATTTTGCTGGGAATGTCTGTTTTAGAATCTGCACAAAAATCTTTTCTAAACTGCTGCATAGAAACAACAGTTTATCTCAATAAGCTGAAGGCACACAGTGACAACCATTCTGTTAGATGGCTCCGTGTTTGTTTTAGAACCAGATATTTCACTTTAAACCTTATACTCCAGTACACTCTGGAATATGCAAATGCAGCTCCTGGAAGAAACGTGTTTCTTACTCGCTGAATCTGAACATATACTCAAGACTCTTAGGTGAATGAACACAGAGCAGAGCATTTTGAAGAAAACGTTTCTTCTATGTTATAGATGCAGTCTTACTGCTACTTCTTTTAGGCTGGTGTTTTGCTGCAAATGTTGATTTTAGAATTTGCATATAAAGGGTTTCTAAACTGCTGCCTAAGAAGAGCAGATTAACCCTTTAAGTTGAATGCACACATTCACAACCATTCTGTTAGATAGCTCCGTTTTGGTTTTAGAAACAGATATTTCTCTTTACAGCATTTACTCCCATACACTCTGGTATATCGAAATGCAGCTCCTAGAATAAACGTGTTTCAAACTCGCTGAATCCAAACATAGATTCAACGACCTTTGGTGAACGAACACACTGCAGAGCAGTTTGAAAGAAACGTTCCCTCTGAGTTTTAGACGCAGTCTTACTGCTATTTCTTATAGGCCGGTATTTTGCTGGAAATGTCTGTTTGAGAATCTACACAGAAATGTTTTCTAAACTGCTGCATACAAACAGCAGTTTAGCTCAGTAAGTTGAATGCACACATTGACAACCATTCCATTAGATCATCCGTTTTTCTTTTGGAACGAGACATTTGTCTTTACATCTTATACTCCAGTATACTCTGGAATAGGCAAACACAGCTCCTGGAAGAAACGTGTTGCTAACTAGCTGAATCTGAACATATATTCAAGTCTCTTATATGAATGAACACACAGCAAAGCAGTTTGAAAACAGTTTCTTCCATGTTAAAGATTCAGTCTTACTGCTATTTCCTATAGGCTGGTGTTTTGCTGGAAAGGACTGTATGAGAATTTGCATATAAAGGGTTTCTAAAGTGCTGCATGAGAAGAGCAGTTTACCTCTTTAAGCCGAAGGCACACATTCACAACCACTCTGCTAGATAGATCCATTTTGGTTTTAGAAACAGATATTTCTCATTACAGCGTATACTCCCATTCATTCTGGAATATCCAAAGACAGCTCCTAGAATAAACGTGTTTCTATCTCGCTGAATCTAAACATAGATTCAACTCCCTTAGGTCAAAGAACACATGGCCGAGCAGTTTGAAAGAAACGTTTCTTCTGAGTTTTAGACGCAGTCTTAATGCTCTTTCTTATACATGCCGGTACTGGGCCGGAAGGCCTGTTTTGAGACCCTGCACAGAAAGTGTTTGCAGACTGCTGAATCCACACACGGGTTTAACTCTGGAAGTTGAGTGCACACATTGACAACCGTACTGTTATATAGCTGGGTTTTGGATTTAGAAGCAGATATTTCCCTGTGCTTACTGCTGTTTCTTCCATATGCCGGTAATGGGTTGAAAACGCCTGTTTTGGGACTCTGCAGAGAAAGTGTTTGCAGACTGCTGAATCCACACACGGGTTTAACTCTGGAAGTTGAGTGCACACATTGACAACCGTTCTGTTAGATAGCTGCGTTTTGGATTTAGAAGCAGATATTTCCCTGTGCTTACTGCTGTTTCTTCCATATGCCGGTAATGGGCTGAAAACGCCTGTTTTGGGACTCTGCAGAGAAAGTGTTTGCAGACTGCTGAATCCACACACGGGTTTAACTCTGGAAGTGGAGTGCACACATTGACAACCGTTCTGTTAGATAGCTGCGTTTTGGATTTAGAAGCAGATATTTCCCTGGGCTTACTGCTGTTTCTTCCATATGCCTGTAATGGGCTGAAAACGCCTGTTTTGGGACTCTGCAGAGAAAGTGTTTGCAGACTGCTGAATCCACACACGGGTTTAACTCTGGAAGTTGAGTGCACACATTGACAACCGTTCTGTTAGATAGCTGCGTTTTGGATTTAGAAGCAGATATTTCCCTGTGCTTACTGCTGTTTCTTCCATATGCCGGTAATGGGCTGAAAACGCCTGTTTTGGGACTCTGCAGAGAAAGCGTTTGCAGACTGCTGAATCCACACACGGGTTTAACTCTGGAAGTTGAGTGCACACATTGACAACCGTTCTGTTAGATAGCTGCGTTTTGGATTTAGAAGCAGATATTTCCCTGGGCTTACTGCTGTTTCTTCCATATGCCGGTAATGGGCTGAAAACGCCTGTTTTAGGACTCTGCAGAGAAAGTGTTTGCAGACTGCTGAATCCACACACGGGTTTAACTCTGGAAGTTGAGTGCACACATTGACAACCGTTCTGTTAGATAGCTGCGTTTTGGATTTAGAAGCAGATATTTCCCTGGGCTTACTGCTGTTTCTTCCATATGCCTGTAATGGGCTGAAAACGCCTGTTTTGGGACTCTGCAGAGAAAGTGTTTGCAGACTGCTGAATCCACACACGGGTTTAACTCTGGAAGTTGAGTGCACACATTGACAACCGTTCTGTTAGATAGCTGCGTTTTAGATTTAGAAGCAGATATTTCCCTGTGCTTACTGCTGTTTCTTCCATATGCCGGTAATGGGCTGAAAACGCCTGTTTTGGGACTCTGCAGAGAAAGCGTTTGCAGACTGCTGAATCCACACACGGGTTTAACTCTGGAAGTTGAGTGCACCCATTGACAACCGTTCTGTTAGATAGCTGCGTTTTGGATTTAGAAGCAGATATTTCCCTGGGCTTACTGCTGTTTCTTCCATATGCCGGTAATGGGCTGAAAACGCCTGTTTTGGGACTCTGCAGAGAAAGTGTTTGCAGACTGCTGAATCCACACACGGGTTTAACTCTGGAAGTTGAGTGCACACATTGACAACCGTTCTGTTAGATAGCTGCGTTTTGGATTTAGAAGCAGATATTTCCCTGTGCTTACTGCTGTTTCTTCCATATGCCGGTAAAGGGCTGAAAACGCCTGTTTTGGGACTCTGCAGAGAAAGTGTTTGCAGACTGCTGAATCCACACACGGGTTTAACTCTGGAAGTTGAGTGCACACATTGACAACCGTTCTGTTAGATAGCTGCGTTTTGGATTTAGAAGCAGATATTTCCCTGTGCTTACTGCTGTTTCTTCCATATGCCGGTAATGGGCTGAAAACGCCTGTTTTGGGACTCTGCAGAGAAAGCGTTTGCAGACTGCTGAATCCACACACGGGTTTAACTCTGGAAGTTGAGTGCACACATTGACAACCGTTCTGTTAGATAGCTGCGTTTTGGATTTAGAAGCAGATATTTCCCTGGGCTTACTGCTGTTTCTTCCATATGCCGGTAATGGGCTGAAAACGCCTGTTTTAGGACTCTGCAGAGAAAGTGTTTGCAGACTGCTGAATCCACACACGGGTTTAACTCTGGAAGTTGAGTGCACACATTGACAACCGTTCTGTTAGATAGCTGCGTTTTGGATTTAGAAGCAGATATTTCCCTGGGCTTACTGCTGTTTCTTCCATATGCCTGTAATGGGCTGAAAACGCCTGTTTTGGGACTCTGCAGAGAAAGTGTTTGCAGACTGCTGAATCCACACACGGGTTTAACTCTGGAAGTTGAGTGCACACATTGACAACCGTTCTGTTAGATAGCTGCGTTTTAGATTTAGAAGCAGATATTTCCCTGTGCTTACTGCTGTTTCTTCCATATGCCGGTAATGGGCTGAAAACGCCTGTTTTGGGACTCTGCAGAGAAAGCGTTTGCAGACTGCTGAATCCACACACGGGTTTAACTCTGGAAGTTGAGTGCACCCATTGACAACCGTTCTGTTAGATAGCTGCGTTTTGGATTTAGAAGCAGATATTTCCCTGGGCTTACTGCTGTTTCTTCCATATGCCGGTAATGGGCTGAAAACGCCTGTTTTGGGACTCTGCAGAGAAAGTGTTTGCAGACTGCTGAATCCACACACGGGTTTAACTCTGGAAGTTGAGTGCACACATTGACAACCGTTCTGTTAGATAGCTGCGTTTTGGATTTAGAAGCAGATATTTCCCTGTGCTTACTGCTGTTTCTTCCATATGCCGGTAATGGGCTGAAAACGCCTGTTTTGGGACTCTGCAGAGAAAGTGTTTGCAGACTGCTGAATCCACACACGGGTTTAACTCTGGAAGTTGAGTGCACACATTGACAACCGTTCTGTTAGATAGCTGCGTTTTGGATTTAGAAGCAGATATTTCCCTGTGCTTACTGCTGTTTCTTCCATATGCCGGTAATGGGCTGAAAACGCCTGTTTTGGGACTCTGCAGAGAAAGCGTTTGCAGACTGCTGAATCCACACACGGGTTTAACTCTGGAAGTTGAGTGCACCCATTGACAACCGTTCTGTTAGATAGCTGCGTTTTGGATTTAGAAGCAGATATTTCCCTGGGCTTACTGCTGTTTCTTCCATATGCAGGTAATGGGCTGAAAACGCCTCTTTTGGGACTCTGCAGAGAAAGTGTTTGCAGACTGCTGAATCCACACACGGGTTTACTCTGGAAGTTGAGTGCACACATTGACAACCTTTCTGTTAGATAGCTGCGTTTTGGATTTAGAAGCAGATATTTCTCTGGGCTTACTGCTGTTTCTTCCATATGTCGGTAATGGGCTGAAAACGCCTGTTTTGGGACTCTGCAGAGAAAGTGTTTGCAGACTGCTGAATCCACACACGGGTTTAACTCTGGAAGTTGAGTGCACACATTGACAACCGTTCTGTTAGATAGCTGCGTTTTGGATTTAGAAGCAGATATTTCACTGACCTAACTGCTGTTTCTTCCATATGCCGGTAATGGGCTGAAAACGCCTGTTTTGGGACTCTGCAGAGAAAGCGTTTGCAGACTGCTGAATCCACACACGGGTTTAACTCTGGAAGTTGAGTGCACCCATTGACAACCGTTCTGTTAGATAGCTGCGTTTTGGATTTAGAAGCAGATATTTCACTGACCTAACTGCTGTTTCTTCCATATGCCGGTAATGGGCTGAAAACGCCTGTTTTGGGACTCTGGAGAGAAAGTGTTTGCAGACTGCTGAATCCACACACGGGTTTAACTCTGGAAGTTGAGTGAACACATTGACAACCGTTCTGTTAGATAGCTGCGTTTTGAATTTAGAAGCAGATATTTTCCTGGGCTTACTGCTGTTTCTTCCATATGCCGGTAATGGGCTGAAAACGCCTGTTTTGGGACTCTGCAGAGAAAGTGTTTGCAGACTGCTGAATCCACACACGGTTTTAACTCTGGAAGTTGAGTGCACACATTGACAACCGTTCTGTTAGATAGCTGCGTTTTGGATTTAGAAGCAGATATTTCCCTGTGTTTACTGCTGTTTCTTCCATATGCAGGTAATGGGCTGAAAACACCTGTTTTGCGACTCTGCAGAGAAAGTGTTTGCAGACTGCTGAATCCACACACGGGTTTAACTCTGGAAGTTGAGTGCACACATTGAACAACCGTTCTGTTAGATAGCTGCGTTTTGGATTTAGAAGCAGATATTTCCCTGTGCTTACTGCTGTTTCTTCCATATGCCGGTAATGGGCTGAAAACGCCTGTTTTGGGACTCTGCAGAGAAAGCGTTTGCAGACTGCTGAATCCACACACGGGTTTAACTCTGGAAGTTGAGTGCACACATTGACAACCGTTCTGTTAGATAGCTGCGTTTTGGATTTAGAAGCAGATATTTCCCTGGGCTTACTGCTGTTTCTTCCATATGCCGGTAATGGGCTGAAAACGCCTGTTTTGGGACTCTGCAGAGAAAGTGTTTGCAGACTGCTGAATCCCCACACGGGTTTATCTCTGGAAGTTGAGTGCACGCATTGACAACCATTCAGTTAGATAGAGCTGCCTTTTGGTTTTAGAAGCAGTTATTTCTCCTTACAGCATATACTCTCATTCACTGTGGAATATCCAAACGCAGCTCCTAAAAGAAACGGGTTTCTAAGTATAATGAGATATTTCTCTTTACATCTTGTACCCCAGTACACTCTGATATATGCATTCGCAGCTCCTGGAAGAAACGTGTTTGTAACTCGCTGAATCTGAGCATATATTGAAGTCTCTTAGGTGAATGAACACACAGCACAGGAGTTTGAAAAAAACATTTCTTCCATGTTATAGATGCACTGTTACTTCTATTGCTTTTAAGCTGGTGTTTTCCTGGAAATGTTGGTTTTAGAATTTCCATATAAATGGTTTGTAAACTGCTGCTTAAGTGGAGCAGTTTAATTCGTTAAGTTGAATGCCCTCATTCACAATCATTCTGTTAGCTAGCTCCGTTTTGGTTTTAGAAGCCTGTGTTTCTAGTTACAGCATATACTCCCATTCATTCTGGAATAGCCAAACGCAGCTCCCAGAATAGACGTGTTTCTAAGTCGCTGAATCTCAACATAGATTCAACTCCCTTAGGTGAACGAACACACAGCACAGCAGTTTGAAAGAAATGTTTTATTTGAGTTTTAGACGCAGTCTTATTGCTATTTCTTAGAGGCCGGTATTTTGCTGGGAATGTCTGTTTTAGAATCTGCACAAAAATCTTTTCTAAACTGCTGCATAGAAACAACAGTTTATCTCAATAAGCTGAAGGCACACAGTGACAACCATTCTGTTAGATGGCTCCGTGTTTGTTTTAGAACCAGATATTTCACTTTAAACCTTATACTCCAGTACACTCTGGAATATGCAAATGCAGCTCCTGGAAGAAACGTGTTTCTTACTCGCTGAATCTGAACATATACTCAAGACTCTTAGGTGAATGAACACAGAGCAGAGCATTTTGAAGAAAACGTTTCTTCTATGTTATAGATGCAGTCTTACTGCTACTTCTTTTAGGCTGGTGTTTTGCTGCAAATGTTGATTTTAGAATTTGCATATAAAGGGTTTCTAAACTGCTGCCTAAGAAGAGCAGATTAACCCTTTAAGTTGAATGCACACATTCACAACCATTCTGTTAGATAGCTCCGTTTTGGTTTTAGAAACAGATATTTCTCTTTACAGCATTTACTCCCATACACTCTGGTATATCGAAATGCAGCTCCTAGAATAAACGTGTTTCAAACTCGCTGAATCCAAACATAGATTCAACGACCTTTGGTGAACGAACACACTGCAGAGCAGTTTGAAAGAAACGTTCCCTCTGAGTTTTAGACGCAGTCTTACTGCTATTTCTTATAGGCCGGTATTTTGCTGGAAATGTCTGTTTGAGAATCTACACAGAAATGTTTTCTAAACTGCTGCATACAAACAGCAGTTTAGCTCAGTAAGTTGAATGCACACATTGACAACCATTCCATTAGATCATCCGTTTTTCTTTTGGAACGAGACATTTGTCTTTACATCTTATACTCCAGTATACTCTGGAATAGGCAAACACAGCTCCTGGAAGAAACGTGTTGCTAACTAGCTGAATCTGAACATATATTCAAGTCTCTTATATGAATGAACACACAGCAAAGCAGTTTGAAAACAGTTTCTTCCATGTTAAAGATTCAGTCTTACTGCTATTTCCTATAGGCTGGTGTTTTGCTGGAAAGGACTGTATGAGAATTTGCATATAAAAGGTTTCTAAAGTGCTGCATGAGAAGAGCAGTTTACCTCTTTAAGCCGAAGGCACACATTCACAACCACTCTGCTAGATAGATCCATTTTGGTTTTAGAAACAGATATTTCTCATTACAGCGTATACTCCCATTCATTCTGGAATATCCAAAGACAGCTCCTAGAATAAACGTGTTTCTATCTCGCTGAATCTAAACATAGATTCAACTCCCTTAGGTCAAAGAACACATGGCCGAGCAGTTTGAAAGAAACGTTTCTTCTGAGTTTTAGACGCAGTCTTAATGCTCTTTCTTATACATGCCGGTACTGGGCCGGAAGGCCTGTTTTGAGACCCTGCACAGAAAGTGTTTGCAGACTGCTGAATCCACACACGGGTTTAACTCTGGAAGTTGAGTGCACACATTGACAACCGTACTGTTATATAGCTGGGTTTTGGATTTAGAAGCAGATATTTCCCTGTGCTTACTGCTGTTTCTTCCATATGCCGGTAATGGGCTGAAAACGCCTGTTTTGGGACTCTGCAGAGAAAGTGTTTGCAGACTGCTGAATCCACACACGGGTTTAACTCCGGAAGTTGAGTGCACACATTGACAACCGTTCTGTTAGATAGCTGCGTTTTGGATTTAGAAGCAGATATTTCCCTGTGCTTACTGCTGTTTCTTCCATATGCCGGTAATGGGCTGAAAACGCCTGTTTTGGGACTCTGCAGAGAAACCGTTTGCAGACTGCTGAATCCACACACGGGTTTAACTCTGGAAGTTGAGTGCACACATTGACAACCGTTCTGTTACATAGCTGCGTTTTGGATTTAGAAGCAGATATTTCCCTGTGCTTACTGCTGTTTCTTCCATATGCCGGTAATGGGCTGAAAACGCCTGTTTTGGGACTCTGCAGAGAAAGTGTTTGCAGACTGCTGAATCCACACACGGGTTTAACTCTGGAAGTTGAGTGCACACATTGACAACCGTTCTGTTAGATAGCTGCGTTTTGGATTTAGAAGCAGATATTTCCCTGGGCTTACTGCTGTTTCTTCCATATGCTGGTAATGGGCTGAAAACGCCTGTTTTGGGACTCTGCAGAGAAAGTGTTTGCAGACTGCTGAATCCACACACGGGTTTAACTCTGGAAGTTGAGTGCACACATTGACAACCGTTCTGTTAGATAGCTGCGTTTTGGATTTAGAAGCAGATATTTCCCTGTGCTTACTGCTGTTTCTTCCATATGCCGGTAATGGGCTGAAAACGCCTGTTTTGGGACTCTGCAGAGAAAGCGTTTGCAGACTGCTGAATCCACACACCGGTTTAACTCTGGAAGTTGAGTGCACCCATTGACAACCGTTCTGTTAGATAGCTGCGTTTTGGATTTAGAAGCAGATATTTACCTGTGCTTACTGCTGTTTCTTCCATATGCCGGTAATGGGCTGAAAACGGCTGTTTTGGGGCTCTGCAGAGAAAGTGTTTGCAGACTGCTGAATCCACACACGGGTTTAGCTCTGGAAGTTGAGTGCACACATTGACAACCGTTCTGTTAGATAGCTGCGTTTTGGATTTAGAAGCAGATATTTCCCTGGGCTTACTGCTGTTTCTTCCATATGCCTGTAATGGGTTGAAAACGCCTTTTTTGGGACTCTGCAGAGAAAGTGTTTGCAGACTGCTGAATCCACACACGGGTTTAACTCTGGAAGTTGAGTGCACACATTGACAACCGTTCTGTTAGATAGCTGCGTTTTGGATTTAGAAGCAGATATTTCCCTGTGCTTACTGCTGTTTCTTCCATATGCCGGTAATGGGCTGAAAACGCCTGTTTTGGGACTCTGCAGAGAAAGCGTTTGCAGACTGCTGAATCCACACACGGGTTTAACTCTGGAAGTTGAGTGCACCCATTGACAACCGTTCTGTTAGATAGCTGCGTTTTGGATTTAGAAGCAGATATTTCCCTGTGCTTACTGCTGTTTCTTCCATATGCCGGTAATGGGCTGAAAACGCCTGTTTTGGGACTCTGCAGAGAAAGTGTTTGCAGACTGCTGAATCCACACACGGGTTTAACTCTGGAAGTTGAGTGCACACATTGACAACCGTTCTGTTAGATAGCTGCGTTTTGGATTTAGAAGCAGATATTTCCCTGTGCTTACTGCTGTTTCTTCCATATGCCGGTAATGGGTTGAAAACGCCTGTTTTGGGACTCTGCAGAGAAAGTGTTTGCAGACTGCTGAATCCACACACGGGTTTAACTCTGGAAGTTGAGTGCACCCATTGACAACCGTTCTGTTAGATAGCTGCGTTTTGGATTTAGAAGCAGATATTTCCCTGGGCTTACTGCTGTTTCTTCCATATGCCGGTAATGGGCTGAAAACGCCTGTTTTGGGACTCTGCAGAGAAAGTGTTTGCAGACTGCTGAATCCACACACGGGTTTAACTCTGGAAGTTGAGTGCACACATTGACAACCGTTCTGTTAGATAGCTGCGTTTTGGATTTAGAAGCAGATATTTCCCTGGGCTTACTGCTGTTTCTTCCATATGCCGGTAATGGGCTGAAAACGCCTGTTTTGGGACTCTGCAGAGAAAGTGTTTGCAGACTGCTGAATCCACACACGGGTTTAACTCTGGAAGTTGAGTGCACACATTGACAACCGTTCTGTTAGATAGCTGCGTTTTGGATTTAGAAGCAGATATTTCCCTGGGCTTACTGCTGTTTCTTCCATATGCCGGTAATGGGCTGAAAACGCCTGTTTTGGGACTCTGCAGAGAAAGTGTTTGCAGACTGCTGAATCCACACACGGGTTTAACTCTGGAAGTTGAGTGCACACATTGACAACCGTTCTGTTAGATAGCTGCGTTTTGGATTTAGAAGCAGATATTTCCCTGTGCTTACTGCTGTTTCTTCCATATGCCGGTAATGGGCTGAAAACGCCTGTTTTGGGACTCTGCAGAGAAAGTGTTTGCAGACTGCTGAATCCACACACGGGTTTAACTCTGGATGTTGAGTGCACCCATTGACAACCGTTCTGTTAGATAGCTGCGTTTTGGATTTAGAAGCAGATATTTCCCTGTGCTTACTGCTGTTTCTTCCATATGCCGGTAATGGGCTGAAAACGCCTGTTTTGGGACTCTGCAGAGAAAGTGTTTGCAGACTGCTGAATCCACACACGGGTTTAACTCTGGAAGTTGAGTGCACACATTGACAACCGTTCTGTTAGATAGCTGCGTTTTGGATTTAGAAGCAGATATTTCCCTGTGCTTACTGCTGTTTCTTCCATATGCCGGTAATGGGCTGAAAACGCCTGTTTTGGGACTCTGCAGAGAAAGTGTTTGCAGACTGCTGAATCCACACACGGGTTTAACTCTGGAAGTTGAGTGCACACATTGACAACCGTTCTGTTAGATAGCTGCGTTTTGGATTTAGAAGCAGATATTTCCCTGTGCTTACTGCTGTTTCTTCCATATGCCGGTAATGGGTTGAAAACGCCTGTTTTGGGACTCTGCAGAGAAAGTGTTTGCAGACTGCTGAATCCACACACGGGTTTAACTCTGGAAGTTGAGTGCACACATTGACAACCGTTCTGTTAGATAGCTGCGTTTTCGGTTTAGAAGCAGATATTTCCCTGTGCTTACTGCTGTTTCTTCCATATGCCGGTAATGGGCTGAAAACGCCTGTTTTGGGACTCTGCAGAGAAAGTGTTTGCAGACTGCTGAATCCACACACGGGTTTAACTCTGGAAGTTGAGTGCACAAATTGACAACCGTTCTGTTAGATAGCTGCGTTTTGGATTTAGAAGCAGATATTTCCCTGTGCTTACTGCTGTTTCTTCCATATGCCGGTAATGGGTTGAAAACGCCTGTTTTGGGACTCTGCAGAGAAAGTGTTTGCAGACTGCTGAATCCACACACGGGTTTAACTCTGGAAGTTGAGTGCACACATTGACAACCGTTCTGTTAGATAGCTGCGTTTTCGGTTTAGAAGCAGATATTTCCCTGTGCTTACTGCTGTTTCTTCCATATGCCGGTAATGGGCTGAAAACGCCTGTTTTGGGACTCTGCAGAGAAAGTGTTTGCAGACTGCTGAATCCACACACGGGTTTAACTCTGGAAGTTGAGTGCACACATTGACAACCGTTCTGTTAGATAGCTGCGTTTTGGATTTAGAAGCAGATATTTCCCTGGGCTTACTGCTGTTTCTTCCATATACCGGTAATGGGCTGAAAACGCCTGTTTTGGGACTCTGCAGAGAAAGTGTTTGCAGACTGCTGAATCCACACACGGGTTTAACTCTGGAAGTTGAGTGCACACATTGACAACCGTTCTGTTAGATAGCTGCGTTTTGGATTTAGAAGCAGATATTTCCCTGTGCTTACTGCTGTTTCTTCCATATGCCGGTAATGGGCTGAAAACGCCTGTTTTGGGACTCTGCAGAGAAAGTGTTTGCAGACTGCTGAATCCACACACGGGTTTAACTCTGGAAGTTGAGTGCACCCATTGACAACCGTTCGGTTAGATAGCTGCGTTTTGGATTTAGAAGCAGATATTTCCCTGTGCTTACTGCTGTTTCTTCCATATGCCGGTAATGGGCTGAAAACGCCTTTTTTGGGACTCTGCAGAGAAAGTGTTTGCAGACTGCTGAATCCACACACGGGTTTAACTCTGGAAGTTGAGTGCACACATTGACAACCGTTCTGTTAGATAGCTGCGTTTTGGATTTAGAAGCAGATATTTCCCTGTGCTTACTGCTGTTTCTTCCATATGCCGGTAATGGGCTGAAAACGCCTGTTTTGGGACTCTGCAGAGAAAGTGTTTGCAAACTGCTGAATCCACACACGGGTTTAACTCTGGAAGTTGAGTGCACACATTGACAACCGTTCTGTTAGATAGCTGCGTTTTGGATTTAGAAGCAGATATTTCCCTGTGCTTACTGCTGTTTCTTCCATATGCCGGTAATGGGCTGAAAACGCCTGTTTTGGGACTCTGCAGAGAAAGTGTTTGCAGACTGCTGAATCCACACACGGGTTTAACTCTGGAAGTTGAGTGCACACATTGACAACCGTTCTGTTAGATAGCTGCGTTTTGGATTTAGAAGCAGATATTTCCCTGTGCTTACTGCTGTTTCTTCCATATGCCGGTAATGGGCTGAAAACGCCTGTTTTGGGACTCTGCAGAGAAAGTGTTTGCAGACTGCTGAATCCACACACGGGTTTAACTCTGGAAGTTGAGTGCACACATTGACAACCTTTCTGTTAGATAGCTGCGTTTTGGATTTAGAAGCAGATATTTCCCTGTGCTTACTGCTGTTTCTTCCATATGCCGGTAATGGGCTGAAAACGCCTGTTTTGGGACTCTGCAGAGAAAGTGTTTGCAGACTGCTGAATCCACACACGGGTTTAACTCTGGAAGTTGAGTGAACACATTGACAACCGTTCTGTTAGATAGCTGCGTTTTGGATTTAGAAGCAGATATTTCCCTGGGCTTACTGCTGTTTCTTCCATATGCCGGTAATGGGCTGAAAACGCCTGTTTTGGGACTCTGCAGAGAAAGTGTTTGCAGACTGCTGAATCCACACACGGGTTTAACTCTGGAAGTTGAGTGCACACATTGACAACCGTTCTGTTAGATAGCTGCGTTTTGGATTTAGAAGCAGATATTTCCCTGTGCTTACTGCTGTTTCTTCCATATGCCGGTAATGGGCTGAAAACGCCTGTTTTGGGACTCTGCAGAGAAAGTGTTTGTAGACTGCTGAATCCACACACGGGTTTAACTCTGGAAGTTGAGTGCACCCATTGACAACCGTTCGGTTAGATAGCTGCGTTTTGGATTTAGAAGCAGATATTTCCCTGTGCTTACTGCTGTTTCTTCCATATGCCGGTAATGGGCTGAAAACGCCTGTTTTGGGACTCTGCAGAGAAAGTGTTTGCAGACTGCTGAATCCACACACGGGTTTAACTCTGGAAGTTGAGTGCACACATTGACAACCGTTCTGTTAGATAGCTGCGTTTTGGATTTAGAAGCAGATATTTCCCTGTGCTTACTGGTGTTTCTTCCATATGCCGGTAATGGGCTGAAAACGCCTGTTTTGGGACTCTGCAGAGAAAGCGTTTGCAGACTGCTGAATCCACACACGGGTTTAACTCTGGAAGTTGAGTGAACACATTGACAACCGTTCTGTTAGATAGCTGCGTTTTGGATTTAGAAGCAGATATTTCCCTGTGCTTACTGCTGTTTCTTCCATATGCCGGTAATGGGCTGAAACCGCCTGTTTTGGGACTCTGCAGAGAAAGTGTTTGCAGACTGCTGAATCCACACACGGGTTTAACTCTGGAAGTTGAGTGCACACATTGACAACCGTTCTGTTAGATAGCTGCGTTTTGGATTTAGAAGCAGATATTTCCCTGTGCTTACTGCTGTTTCTTCCATATGCCGGTAATGGGCTGAAAACGCCTGTTTTGGGACTCTGCAGAGAAAGTGTTTGCAGACTGCTGAATCCACACACGGGTTTAACTCTGGAAGTTGAGTGCACACATTGACAACCGTTCTGTTAGATAGCTGCGTTTTGGATTTAGAAGCAGATATTTCCCTGTGCTTACTGCTGTTTCTTCCATATGCCGGTAATGGGTTGAAAACGCCTGTTTTGGGACTCTGCAGAGAAAGTGTTTGCAGACTGCTGAATCCACACACGGGTTTAACTCTGGAAGTTGAGTGCACACATTGACAACCGTTCTGTTAGATAGCTGCGTTTTGGATTTAGAAGCAGATATTTCCCTGGGCTTACTGCTGTTTCTTCCATATGCCTGTAATGGGCTGAAAACGCCTGTTTTGGGACTCTGCAGAGAAAGTGTTTGCAGACTGCTGAATCCACACACGGGTTTAACTCTGGAAGTTGAGTGCACACATTGACAACCGTTCTGTTAGATAGCTGCGTTTTGGATTTAGAAGCAGATATTTCCCTGTGCTTACTGCTGTTTCTTCCATATGCCGGTAATGGGATGAAAACGCCTGTTTTGGGACTCTGCAGAGAAAGCGTTTGCAGACTGCTGAATCCACACACGGGTTTAACTCTGGAAGTTGAGTGCACACATTGACAATCGTTCTGTTAGATAGCTGCGTTTTGGATTTAGAAGCAGATATTTCCCTGTGCTTACTGCTGTTTCTTCCATATGCCGGTAACGGACTGAAAACGCCTGTTTTGGGACTCTGCAGAGAAAGTGTTTGCAGACTGCTGCATCCACACACGGGTTTAACTCTGGAAGTTGAGTGCACACATTGACAACCGTTCTGTTAGATAGCTGCGTTTTGGATTTAGAAGCAGATATTTCCCTGGGCTTACTGCTGTTTCTTCCATATGCTGGTAATGGGCTGAAAACGCCTGTTTTGGGACTCTGCAGAGAAAGTGTTTGCAGACTGCTGAATCCACACACGGGTTTAACTCTGGAAGTTGAGTGCACACATTGACAACCGTTCTGTTAGATAGCTGCGTTTTGGATTTAGAAGCAGATATTTCCCTGTGCTTACTGCTGTTTCTTCCATATGCCGGTAATGGGCTGAAAACGCCTGTTTTGGGACTCTGCAGAGAAAGCGTTTGCAGACTGCTGAATCCACACACGGGTTTAACTCTGGAAGTTGAGTGCACCCATTGACAACCGTTCTGTTAGATAGCTGCGTTTTGGATTTAGAAGCAGATATTTCCCTGTGCTTACTGCTGTTTCTTCCATATGCCGGTAATGGGCTGAAAACGGCTGTTTTGGGACTCTGCAGAGAAAGCGTTTGCAGACTGCTGAATCCACACACGGGTTTAACTCTGGAAGTTGAGTGCACACATTGACAACCGTTCTGTTAGATAGCTGCGTTTTGGATTTAGAAGCAGATATTTCCCTGTGCTTACTGCTGTTTCTTCCATATGCCGGTAATGGGCTGAAAACGCCTGTTTTGGGACTCTGCAGAGAAAGTGTTTGCAGACTGCTGAATCCACACACGGGTTTAACTCTGGAAGTTGAGTGCACACATTGACAACCGTTCTGTTAGATAGCTGCGTTTTGGATTTAGAAGCAGATATTTCCCTGTGCTTACTGCTGTTTCTTCCATATGCCGGTAATGGGCTGAAAACGCCTGTTTTGGGACTCTGCAGAGAAAGCGTTTGCAGACTGCTGAATCCACACACGGGTTTAACTCTGGAAGTTGAGTGCACCCATTGACAACCGTTCTGTTAGATAGCTGCGTTTTGGATTTAGAAGCAGATATTTCCCTGTGCTTACTGCTGTTTCTTCCATATGCCGGTAATGGGCTGAAAACGGCTGTTTTGGGACTCTGCAGAGAAAGCGTTTGCAGACTGCTGAATCCACACACGGGTTTAACTCTGGAAGTTGAGTGCACACATTGACAACCGTTCTGTTAGATAGCTGCGTTTTGGATTTAGAAGCAGATATTTCCCTGGGCTTACTGCTGTTTCTTCCATATGCCGGTAATGGGCTGAAAACGCCTGTTTTGGGACTCTGCAGAGAAAGTGTTTGCAGACTGCTGAATCCACACACGGGTTTAACTCTGGAAGTTGAGTGCACACATTGACAACCGTTCTGTTAGATAGCTGCGTTTTGGATTTAGAAGCAGATATTTCCCTGTGCTTACTGCTGTTTCTTCCATATGCCGGTAATGGGCTGAAAACGCCTGTTTTGGGACTCTGCAGAGAAAGTGTTTGCAGACTGCTGAATCCACACACGGGTTTAACTCTGGAAGTTGAGTGCACCCATTGACAACCGTTCTGTTAGATAGCTGCGTTTTGGATTTAGAAGCAGATATTTCCCTGTGCTTACTGCTGTTTCTTACATATGCCGGTAATGGGCTGAAAACGCCTGTTTTGGGA
This sequence comes from Aotus nancymaae, assembly GCF_030222135.1. NCBI lineage: Eukaryota > Metazoa > Chordata > Mammalia > Primates > Aotidae > Aotus > Aotus nancymaae. The sequence continues at coordinate 117,338 of NW_026988946.1, read as the reverse complement.
CTCTGCAGAGAAAGTGTTTGCAGACTGCTGAATCCACACACGGGTTTAACTCTGGAAGTTGAGTGCACACATTGACAACCGTTCTGTTAGATAGCTGCGTTTTGGATTTAGAAGCAGATATTTCCCTGTGCTTACTGCTGTTTCTTCCATATGCCGGTAATGGGCTGAAAACGCCTGTTTTGGGACTCTGCAGAGAAAGTGTTTGCAGACTGCTGAATCCACACACGGGTTTAACTCTGGAAGTTGAGTGCACACATTGACAACCGTTCTGTTAGATAGCTGCGTTTTGGATTTAGAAGCAGATATTTCCCTGTGCTTACTGCTGTTTCTTCCATATGCCGGTAATGGGTTGAAAACGCCTGTTTTGGGACTCTGCAGAGAAAGTGTTTGCAGACTGCTGAATCCACACACGGGTTTAACTCTGGAAGTTGAGTGCACACATTGACAACCGTTCTGTTAGATAGCTGCGTTTTCGGTTTAGAAGCAGATATTTCCCTGTGCTTACTGCTGTTTCTTCCATATGCCGGTAATGGGCTGAAAACGCCTGTTTTGGGACTCTGCAGAGAAAGTGTTTGCAGACTGCTGAATCCACACACGGGTTTAACTCTGGAAGTTGAGTGCACAAATTGACAACCGTTCTGTTAGATAGCTGCGTTTTGGATTTAGAAGCAGATATTTCCCTGTGCTTACTGCTGTTTCTTCCATATGCCGGTAATGGGCTGAAAACGCCTGTTTTGGGACTCTGCATAGAAAGTGTTTGCAGACTGCTGAATCCACACACGGGTTTAACTCTGGAAGTTGAGTGCACACATTGACAACCGTTCTGTTAGATAGCTGCGTTTTGGATTTAGAAGCAGATATTTCCCTGTGCTTACTGCTGTTTCTTCCATATGCCGGTAATGGGTTGAAAACGCCTGTTTTGGGACTCTGCAGAGAAAGTGTTTGCAGACTGCTGAATCCACACACGGGTTTAACTCTGGAAGTTGAGTGCACACATTGACAACCTTTCTGTTAGATAGCTGCGTTTTGGATTTAGAAGCAGATATTTCCCTGTGCTTACTGCTGTTTCTTCCATATGCCGGTAATGGGCTGAAAACGCCTGTTTTGGGACTCTGCAGAGAAAGTGTTTGCAGACTGCTGAATCCACACACGGGTTTAACTCTGCAAGTTGAGTGCACACATTGACAACCGTTCTGTTAGATAGCTGCGTTTTGGATTTAGAAGCAGATATTTCCCTGGGCTTACTGCTGTTTCTTCCATATGCCGGTAATGGGCTGAAAACGCCTGTTTTGGGACTCTGCAGAGAAAGTGTTTGCAGACTGCTGAATCCACACACGGGTTTAACTCTGGAAGTTGAGTGCACACATTGACAACCGTTCTGTTAGATAGCTGCGTTTTGGATTTAGAAGCAGATATTTCCCTGTGCTTACTGCTGTTTCTTCCATATGCCGGTAATGGGCTGAAAACGCCTGTTTTGGGACTCTGCAGAGAAAGTGTTTGTAGACTGCTGAATCCACACACGGGTTTAACTCTGGAAGTTGAGTGCACCCATTGACAACCGTTCGGTTAGATAGCTGCGTTTTGGATTTAGAAGCAGATATTTCCCTGTGCTTACTGCTGTTTCTTCCATATGCCGGTAATGGGCTGAAAACGCCTGTTTTGGGACTCTGCAGAGAAAGTGTTTGCAGACTGCTGAATCCACACACGGGTTTAACTCTGGAAGTTGAGTGCACACATTGACAACCGTTCTGTTAGATAGCTGCGTTTTGGATTTAGAAGCAGATATTTCCCTGTGCTTACTGCTGTTTCTTCCATATGCCGGTAATGGGCTGAAAACGCCTGTTTTGGGACTCTGCAGAGAAAGTGTTTGCAGACTGCTGAATCCACACACGGGTTTAACTCTGGAAGTTGAGTGCACACATTGACAACCGTTCTGTTAGATAGCTGCGTTTTGGATTTAGAAGCAGATATTTCCCTGGGCTTACTGCTGTTTCTTCCATATGCCTGTAATGGGCTGAAAACGCCTGTTTTGGGACTCTGCAGAGAAAGTGTTTGCAGACTGCTGAATCCACACACGGGTTTAACTCTGGAAGTTGAGTGCACACATTGACAACCGTTCTGTTAGATAGCTGCGTTTTGGATTTAGAAGCAGATATTTCCCTGTGCTTACTGCTGTTTCTTCCATATGCCGGTAATGGGCTGAAAACGCCTGTTTTGGGACTCTGCAGAGAAAGTGTTTGCAGACTGCTGAATCCACACACGGGTTTAACTCTGGAAGTTGAGTGCACACATTGACAACCGTTCTGTTAGATAGCTGCGTTTTGGATTTAGAAGCAGATATTTCCCTGTGCTTACTGCTGTTTCTTCCATATGCCGGTAATGGGCTGAAAACGCCTGTTTTGGGACTCTGCAGAGAAAGCGTTTGCAGACTGCTGAATCCACACACGGGTTTAACTCTGGAAGTTGAGTGCACACATTGACAACCGTTCTGTTAGATAGCTGCGTTTTGGATTTAGAAGCAGATATTTCCCTGTGCTTACTGCTGTTTCTTCCATATGCCGGTAATGGGCTGAAAACGCCTGTTTTGGGACTCTGCAGAGAAAGTGTTTGCAGACTGCTGAATCCACACACGGGTTTAACTCTGGAAGTTGAGTGAACACATTGACAACCGTTCTGTTAGATAGCTGCGTTTTGGATTTAGAAGCAGATATTTCCCTGTGCTTACTGCTGTTTCTTCCATATGCCGGTAATGGGCTGAAAACGCCTGTTTTGGGACTCTGCAGAGAAAGTGTTTGCAGACTGCTGAATCCACACACGGGTTTAACTCTGGAAGTTGAGTGCACACATTGACAACCGTTCTGTTAGATAGCTGCGTTTTCGGTTTAGAAGCAGATATTTCCCTGTGCTTACTGCTGTTTCTTCCATATGCCGGTAATGGGCTGAAAACGCCTGTTTTGGGACTCTGCAGAGAAAGTGTTTGCAGACTGCTGAATCCACACACGGGTTTAACTCTGGAAGTTGAGTGCACACATTGACAACCGTTCTGTTAGATAGCTGCGTTTTGGATTTAGAAGCAGATATTTCCCTGTGCTTACTGCTGTTTCTTCCATATGCCGGTAATGGGCTGAAAACGCCTGTTTTGGGACTCTGCAGAGAAAGTGTTTGCAGACTGCTGAATCCACACACGGGTTTAACTCTGGAAGTTGAGTGCACACATTGACAACCGTTCTGTTAGATAGCTGCGTTTTGGATTTAGAAGCAGATATTTCCCTGTGCTTACTGCTGTTTCTTCCATATGCCGGTAATGGGCTGAAAACGCCTGTTTTGGGACTCTGCAGAGAAAGTGTTTGCAGACTGCTGAATCCACACACGGGTTTAACTCTGGAAGTTGAGTGCACACATTGACAACCTTTCTGTTAGATAGCTGCGTTTTGGATTTAGAAGCAGATATTTCCCTGTGCTTACTGCTGTTTCTTCCATATGCCGGTAATGGGCTGAAAACGCCTGTTTTGGGACTCTGCAGAGAAAGTGTTTGCAGACTGCTGAATCCACACACGGGTTTAACTCTGGAAGTTGAGTGCACACATTGACAACCGTTCTGTTAGATAGCTGCGTTTTGGATTTAGAAGCAGATATTTCCCTGGGCTTACTGCTGTTTCTTCCATATGCCGGTAATGGGCTGAAAACGCCTGTTTTGGGACTCTGCAGAGAAAGTGTTTGCAGACTGCTGAATCCACACACGGGTTTAACTCTGGAAGTTGAGTGCACACATTGACAACCGTTCTGTTAGATAGCTGCGTTTTGGATTTAGAAGCAGATATTTCCCTGTGCTTACTGCTGTTTCTTCCATATGCCGGTAATGGGCTGAAAACGCCTGTTTTGGGACTCTGCAGAGAAAGTGTTTGCAGACTGCTGAATCCACACACGGGTTTAACTCTGGAAGTTGAGTGCACCCATTGACAACCGTTCGGTTAGATAGCTGCGTTTTGGATTTAGAAGCAGATATTTCCCTGTGCTTACTGCTGTTTCTTCCATATGCCGGTAATGGGCTGAAAACGCCTTTTTTGGGACTCTGCAGAGAAAGTGTTTGCAGACTGCTGAATCCACACACGGGTTTAACTCTGGAAGTTGAGTGCACACATTGACAACCGTTCTGTTAGATAGCTGCGTTTTGGATTTAGAAGCAGATATTTCCCTGTGCTTACTGCTGTTTCTTCCATATGCCGGTAATGGGCTGAAAACGCCTGTTTTGGGACTCTGCAGAGAAAGTGTTTGCAAACTGCTGAATCCACACACGGGTTTAACTCTGGAAGTTGAGTGCACACATTGACAACCGTTCTGTTAGATAGCTGCGTTTTGGATTTAGAAGCAGATATTTCCCTGTGCTTACTGCTGTTTCTTCCATATGCCGGTAATGGGTTGAAAACGCCTGTTTTGGGACTCTGCAGAGAAAGTGTTTGCAGACTGCTGAATCCACACACGGGTTTAACTCTGGAAGTTGAGTGCACACATTGACAACCGTTCTGTTAGATAGCTGCGTTTTGGATTTAGAAGCAGATATTTCCCTGTGCTTACTGCTGTTTCTTCCATATGCCGGTAATGGGCTGAAAACGCCTGTTTTGGGACTCTGCAGAGAAAGTGTTTGCAGACTGCTGCATCCACACAAGGGTTTAACTCTGGAAGTTGAGTGTACACCTTGACAACCGTTCTGTTAGATAGCTGCGTTTTGGATTTAGAAGCAGCTATTTCCCTGGGCTTACTGCTGTTTCTTCCATATGCCGGTAATGGGCTGAAAACGCCTGTTTTGGGACTCTGCAGAGAAAGTGTTTGCAGACTGCTGAATCCACACACGGGTTTAACTCTGGAAGTTGAGTGCACACATTGACAACCGTTCTGTTAGATAGCCGCGTTTTGGATTTAGAAGCAGATATTTCCCTGTGCTTACTGCTGTTTCTTCCATATGCCGGTAATAGGCTGAAAACGCCTGTTTTGGGACTCTGCAGAGAAAATGTTTGCAGACTGCTGAATCCACACACGGGTTTAACTCTGGAAGTTGAGTGCACACATTGACAACCGTTCTGTTAGATAGCTGCGTTTTGGATTTAGAAGCAGATATTTCCCTGTGCTTACTGCTGTTTCTTCCATATGCCGGTAATGGGCTGAAAACGCCTGTTTTGGGACTCTGCAGAGAAAGCGTTTGCAGACTGCTGAATCCACACACGGGTTTAACTCTGGAAGTTGAGTGCACACATTGACAACCGTTCTGTTAGATAGCTGCGTTTTGGATTTAGAAGCAGATATTTCCCTGTGCTTACTGCTGTTTCTTCCATATGCCGGTAATGGGCTGAAAACGCCTGTTTTGGGACTCTGCAGAGAAAGTGTTTGCAGACTGCTGAATCCACACACGGGTTTAACTCTGGAAGTTGAGTGCACACATTGACAACCGTTCTGTTAGATAGCTGCGTTTTGGATTTAGAAGCAGATATTTCCCTGTGCTTACTGCTGTTTCTTCCATATGCCGGTAATGGGCTGAAAACGCCTGTTTTGGGACTCTGCAGAGAAAGTGTTTGCAGACTGCTGAATCCACACACGGGTTTAACTCTGGAAGTTGAGTGCACACATTGACAACCGTTCTGTTAGATAGCTGCGTTTTGGATTTAGAAGCAGATATTTCCCTGTGCTTACTGCTGTTTCTTCCATATGCCGGTAATGGGTTGAAAACGCCTGTTTTGGGACTCTGCAGAGAAAGTGTTTGCAGACTGCTGAATCCACACACGGGTTTAACTCTGGAAGTTGAGTGCACACATTGACAACCGTTCTCTTAGATAGCTGCGTTTTGGATTTAGAAGCAGATATTTCCCTGGGCTTACTGCTGTTTCTTCCATATGCCTGTAATGGGCTGAAAACGCCTGTTTTGGGACTCTGCAGAGAAAGTGTTTGCAGACTTCTGAATCCACACACGGGTTTAACTCTGGAAGTTGAGTGCACACATTGACAACCGTTCTGTTAGATAGCTCGTTTTGGATTTAGAAGCAGATATTTCCCTGTGCTTACTGCTGTTTCTTCCGTATGCCGGTAATGGGCTGAAAACGCCTGTTTTGGGACTCTGCAGAGAAAGCGTTTGCAGACTGCTGAATCCACACACGGGTTTAACTCTGGAAGTTGAGTGCACACATTGACAACCGTTCTGTTAGATAGCTGCGTTTTGGATTTAGAAGCAGATATTTCCCTGTGCTTACTGCTGTTTCTTCCATATGCCGGTAACGGACTGAAAACGCCTGTTTTGGGACTCTGCAGAGAAAGTGTTTGCAGACTGCTGCATCCACACACGGGTTTAACTCTGGAAGTTGAGTGCACACATTGACAACCGTTCTGTTAGATAGCTGCGTTTTGGATTTAGAAGCAGATATTTCCCTGTGCTTACTGCTGTTTCTTCCATATGCCGGTAATGGGCTGAAAACGGCTGTTTTGGGACTCTGCAGAGAAAGCGTTTGCAGACTGCTGAATCCACACACGGGTTTAACTCTGGAAGTTGAGTGCACCCATTGACAACCGTTCTGTTAGATAGCTGCGTTTTGGATTTAGAAGCAGATATTTCCCTGGGCTTACTGCTGTTTCTTCCATATGCCGGTAATGGGCTGAAAACGCCTGTTTTGGGACTCTGCAGAGAAAGTGTTTGCAGACTGCTGAATCCACACACGGGTTTAACTCTGGAAGTTGAGTGCACACATTGACAACCGTTCTGTTAGATAGCTGCGTTTTGGATTTAGAAGCAGATATTTCCCTGTGCTTACTGCTGTTTCTTACATATGCCGGTAATGGGCTGAAAACGCCTGTTTTGGGACTCTGCAGAGAAAGTGTTTGCAGACTGCTGAATCCACACACGGGTTTAACTCTGGAAGTTGAGTGCACACATTGACAACCGTTCTGTTAGATAGCTGCGTTTTGGATTTAGAAGCAGATATTTCCCTGTGCTTACTGCTGTTTCTTCCATATGCCGGTAATGGGCTGAAAACGCCTGTTTTGGGACTCTGCAGAGAAAGTGTTTGCAGACTGCTGAATCCACACACGGGTTTAACTCTGGAAGTTGAGTGCACACATTGACAACCGTTCTGTTAGATAGCTGCGTTTTGGATTTAGAAGCAGATATTTCCCTGTGCTTACTGCTGTTTCTTCCATATGCCGGTAATGGGTTGAAAACGCCTGTTTTGGGACTCTGCAGAGAAAGTGTTTGCAGACTGCTGAATCCACACACGGGTTTAACTCTGGAAGTTGAGTGCACACATTGACAACCGTTCTGTTAGAAAGCTGCGTTTTCGGTTTAGAAGCAGATATTTCCCTGTGCTTACTGCTGTTTCTTCCATATGCCGGTAATGGGCTGAAAACGCCTGTTTTGGGACTCTGCAGAGAAAGTGTTTGCAGACTGCTGAATCCACACACGGGTTTAACTCTGGAAGTTGAGTGCACAAATTGACAACCCTTCTGTTAGATAGCTGCGTTTTGGATTTAGAAGCAGATATTTCCCTGTGCTTACTGCTGTTTCTTCCATATGCCGGTAATGGGCTGAAAACGCCTGTTTTGGGACTCTGCATAGAAAGTGTTTGCAGACTGCTGAATCCACACACGGGTTTAACTCTGGAAGTTGAGTGCACACATTGACAACCGTTCTGTTAGATAGCTGCGTTTTGGATTTAGAAGCAGATATTTCCCTGTGCTTACTTGTGTTTCTTCCATATGCCGGTAATGGGTTGAAAACGCCTGTTTTGGGACTCTGCAGAGAAAGTGTTTGCAGACTGCTGAATCCACACACGGGTTTAACTCTGGAAGTTGAGTGCACACATTGACAACCTTTCTGTTAGATAGCTGCGTTTTGGATTTAGAAGCAGATATTTCCCTGTGCTTACTGCTGTTTCTTCCATATGCCGGTAATGGGCTGAAAACGCCTGTTTTGGGACTCTGCAGAGAAAGTGTTTGCAGACTGCTGAATCCACACACGGGTTTAACTCTGGAAGTTGAGTGCACACATTGACAACCGTTCTGTTAGATAGCTGCGTTTTGGATTTAGAAGCAGATATTTCCCTGTGCTTACTGCTGTTTCTTCCATATGCCGGTAATGGGTTGAAAACGCCTGTTTTGGGACTCTGCAGAGAAAGTGTTTGCAGACTGCTGAATCCACACACGGGTTTAACTCTGGAAGTTGAGTGCACACATTGACAACCGTTCTGTTAGATAGCTGCGTTTTGGATTTAGAAGCAGATATTTCCCTGTGCTTACTGCTGTTTCTTCCATATGCCGGTAATGGGCTGAAAACGCCTGTTTTGGGACTCTGCAGAGAAAGTGTTTGCAGACTGCTGCATCCACACAAGGGTTTAACTCTGGAAGTTGAGTGTACACCTTGACAACCGTTCTGTTAGATAGCTGCGTTTTGGATTTAGAAGCAGCTATTTCCCTGGGCTTACTGCTGTTTCTTCCATATGCCGGTAATGGGCTGAAAACGCCTGTTTTGGGACTCTGCAGAGAAAGTGTTTGCAGACTGCTGAATCCACACACGGGTTTAACTCTGGAAGTTGAGTGCACACATTGACAACCGTTCTGTTAGATAGCCGCGTTTTGGATTTAGAAGCAGATATTTCCCTGTGCTTACTGCTGTTTCTTCCATATGCCGGTAATAGGCTGAAAACGCCTGTTTTGGGACTCTGCAGAGAAAATGTTTGCAGACTGCTGAATCCACACACGGGTTTAACTCTGGAAGTTGAGTGCACACATTGACAACCGTTCTGTTAGATAGCTGCGTTTTGGATTTAGAAGCAGATATTTCCCTGTGCTTACTGCTGTTTCTTCCATATGCCGGTAATGGGCTGAAAACGCCTGTTTTGGGACTCTGCAGAGAAAGCGTTTGCAGACTGCTGAATCCACACACGGGTTTAACTCTGGAAGTTGAGTGCACACATTGACAACCGTTCTGTTAGATAGCTGCGTTTTGGATTTAGAAGCAGATATTTCCCTGGGCTTACTGCTGTTTCTTCCATATGCCGGTAATGGGCTGAAAACGCCTGTTTTGGGACTCTGCAGAGAAAGTGTTTGCAGACTGCTGAATCCACACACGGGTTTAACTCTGGAAGTTGAGTGCACACATTGACAACCGTTCTGTTAGATAGCTGCGTTTTGGATTTAGAAGCAGATATTTCCCTGTGCTTACTGCTGTTTCTTCCATATGCCGGTAATGGGCTGAAAACGCCTGTTTTGGGACTCTGCAGAGAAAGTGTTTGCAGACTGCTGAATCCACACACGGGTTTAACTCTGGAAGTTGAGTGCACACATTGACAACCGTTCTGTTAGATAGCTGCGTTTTGGATTTAGAAGCAGATATTTCCCTGTGCTTACTGCTGTTTCTTCCATATGCCGGTAATGGGTTGAAAACGCCTGTTTTGGGACTCTGCAGAGAAAGTGTTTGCAGACTGCTGAATCCACACACGGGTTTAACTCTGGAAGTTGAGTGCACACATTGACAACCGTTCTCTTAGATAGCTGCGTTTTGGATTTAGAAGCAGATATTTCCCTGGGCTTACTGCTGTTTCTTCCATATGCCTGTAATGGGCTGAAAACGCCTGTTTTGGGACTCTGCAGAGAAAGTGTTTGCAGACTGCTGAATCCACACACGGGTTTAACTCTGGAAGTTGAGTGCACACATTGACAACCGTTCTGTTAGATAGCTGCGTTTTGGATTTAGAAGCAGATATTTCCCTGTGCTTACTGCTGTTTCTTCCATATGCCGGTAATGGGCTGAAAACGCCTGTTTTGGGACTCTGCAGAGAAAGCGTTTGCAGACTGCTGAATCCACACACGGGTTTAACTCTGGAAGTTGAGTGCACACATTGACAACCGTTCTGTTAGATAGCTGCGTTTTGGATTTAGAAGCAGATATTTCCCTGTGCTTACTGCTGTTTCTTCCATATGCCGGTAACGGACTGAAAACGCCTGTTTTGGGACTCTGCAGAGAAAGTGTTTGCAGACTGCTGCATCCACACACGGGTTTAACTCTGGAAGTTGAGTGCACACATTGACAACCGTTCTGTTAGATAGCTGCGTTTTGGATTTAGAAGCAGATATTTCCCTGTGCTTACTGCTGTTTCTTCCATATGCCGGTAATGGGCTGAAAACGGCTGTTTTGGGACTCTGCAGAGAAAGCGTTTGCAGACTGCTGAATCCACACACGGGTTTAACTCTGGAAGTTGAGTGCACACATTGACAACCGTTCTGTTAGATAGCTGCGTTTTGGATTTAGAAGCAGATATTTCCCTGGGCTTACTGCTGTTTCTTCCATATGCCGGTAATGGGCTGAAAACGCCTGTTTTGGGACTCTGCAGAGAAAGTGTTTGCAGACTGCTGAATCCACACACGGGTTTAACTCTGGAAGTTGAGTGCACACATTGACAACCGTTCTGTTAGATAGCTGCGTTTTGGATTTAGAAGCAGATATTTCCCTGTGCTTACTGCTGTTTCTTACATATGCCGGTAATGGGCTGAAAACGCCTGTTTTGGGACTCTGCAGAGAAAGTGTTTGCAGACTGCTGAATCCACACACGGGTTTAACTCTGGAAGTTGAGTGCACACATTGACAACCGTTCTGTTAGATAGCTGCGTTTTGGATTTAGAAGCAGATATTTCCCTGTGCTTACTGCTGTTTCTTCCATATGCCGGTAATGGGCTGAAAACGCCTGTTTTGGGACTCTGCAGAGAAAGTGTTTGCAGACTGCTGAATCCACACACGGGTTTAACTCTGGAAGTTGAGTGCACACATTGACAACCGTTCTGTTAGATAGCTGCGTTTTGGATTTAGAAGCAGATATTTCCCTGTGCTTACTGCTGTTTCTTCCATATGCCGGTAATGGGTTGAAAACGCCTGTTTTGGGACTCTGCAGAGAAAGTGTTTGCAGACTGCTGAATCCACACACGGGTTTAACTCTGGAAGTTGAGTGCACACATTGACAACCGTTCTGTTAGATAGCTGCGTTTTCGGTTTAGAAGCAGATATTTCCCTGTGCTTACTGCTGTTTCTTCCATATGCCGGTAATGGGCTGAAAACGCCTGTTTTGGGACTCTGCAGAGAAAGTGTTTGCAGACTGCTGAATCCACACACGGTTTTAACTCTGGAAGTTGAGTGCACAAATTGACAACCGTTCTGTTAGATAGCTGCGTTTTGGATTTAGAAGCAGATATTTCCCTGTGCTTACTGCTGTTTCTTCCATATGCCGGTAATGGGCTGAAAACGCCTGTTTTGGGACTCTGCATAGAAAGTGTTTGCAGACTGCTGAATCCACACACGGGTTTAACTCTGGAAGTTGAGTGCACACATTGACAACCGTTCTGTTAGATAGCTGCGTTTTGGATTTAGAAGCAGATATTTCCCTGTGCTTACTGCTGTTTCTTCCATATGCCGGTAATGGGTTGAAAACGCCTGTTTTGGGACTCTGCAGAGAAAGTGTTTGCAGACTGCTGAATCCACACACGGGTTTAACTCTGGAAGTTGAGTGCACACATTGACAACCTTTCTGTTAGATAGCTGCGTTTTGGATTTAGAAGCAGATATTTCCCTGTGCTTACTGCTGTTTCTTCCATATGCCGGTAATGGGCTGAAAACGCCTGTTTTGGGACTCTGCAGAGAAAGTGTTTGCAGACTGCTGAATCCACACACGGGTTTAACTCTGGAAGTTGAGTGCACACATTGACAACCGTTCTGTTAGATAGCTGCGTTTTGGATTTAGAAGCAGATATTTCCCTGGGCTTACTGCTGTTTCTTCCATATGCCGGTAATGGGCTGAAAACGCCTGTTTTGGGACTCTGCAGAGAAAGTGTTTGCAGACTGCTGAATCCACACACGGGTTTAACTCTGGAAGTTGAGTGCACACATTGACAACCGTTCTGTTAGATAGCTGCGTTTTGGATTTAGAAGCAGATATTTCCCTGTGCTTACTGCTGTTTCTTCCATATGCCGGTAATGGGCTGAAAACGCCTGTTTTGGGACTCTGCAGAGAAAGTGTTTGTAGACTGCTGAATCCACACACGGGTTTAACTCTGGAAGTTGAGTGCACCCATTGACAACCGTTCGGTTAGATAGCTGCGTTTTGGATTTAGAAGCAGATATTTCCCTGTGCTTACTGCTGTTTCTTCCATATGCCGGTAATGGGCTGAAAACGCCTGTTTTGGGACTCTGCAGAGAAAGTGTTTGCAGACTGCTGAATCCACACACGGGTTTAACTCTGGAAGTTGAGTGCACACATTGACAACCGTTCTGTTAGATAGCTGCGTTTTGGATTTAGAAGCAGATATTTCCCTGTGCTTACTGCTGTTTCTTCCATATGCCGGTAATGGGCTGAAAACGCCTGTTTTGGGACTCTGCAGAGAAAGTGTTTGCAGACTGCTGAATCCACACACGGGTTTAACTCTGGAAGTTGAGTGCACACATTGACAACCGTTCTGTTAGATAGCTGCGTTTTGGATTTAGAAGCAGATATTTCCCTGTGCTTACTGCTGTTTCTTCCATATGCCGGTAATGGGTTGAAAACGCCTGTTTTGGGACTCTGCAGAGAAAGTGTTTGCAGACTGCTGAATCCACACACGGGTTTAACTCTGGAAGTTGAGTGCACACATTGACAACCGTTCTGTTAGATAGCTGCGTTTTGGATTTAGAAGCAGATATTTCCCTGGGCTTACTGCTGTTTCTTCCATATGCCTGTAATGGGCTGAAAACGCCTGTTTTGGGACTCTGCAGAGAAAGTGTTTGCAGACTGCTGAATCCACACACGGGTTTAACTCTGGAAGTTGAGTGCACACATTGACAACCGTTCTGTTAGATAGCTGCGTTTTGGATTTAGAAGCAGATATTTCCCTGTGCTTACTGCTGTTTCTTCCATATGCCGGTAATGGGCTGAAAACGCCTGTTTTGGGACTCTGCAGAGAAAGTGTTTGCAGACTGCTGAATCCACACACGGGTTTAACTCTGGAAGTTGAGTGCACACATTGACAACCGTTCTGTTAGATAGCTGCGTTTTGGATTTAGAAGCAGATATTTCCCTGTGCTTACTGCTGTTTCTTCCATATGCCGGTAATGGGCTGAAAACGCCTGTTTTGGGACTCTGCAGAGAAAGCGTTTGCAGACTGCTGAATCCACACACGGGTTTAACTCTGGAAGTTGAGTGCACACATTGACAACCGTTCTGTTAGATAGCTGCGTTTTGGATTTAGAAGCAGATATTTCCCTGTGCTTACTGCTGTTTCTTCCATATGCCGGTAATGGGCTGAAAACGCCTGTTTTGGGACTCTGCAGAGAAAGTGTTTGCAGACTGCTGAATCCACACACGGGTTTAACTCTGGAAGTTGAGTGAACACATTGACAACCGTTCTGTTAGATAGTTGCGTTTTGGATTTAGAAGCAGATATTTCCCTGTGCTTACTGCTGTTTCTTCCATATGCCGGTAATGGGCTGAAAACGCCTGTTTTGGGACTCTGCAGAGAAAGTGTTTGCAGACTGCTGAATCCACACACGGGTTTAACTCTGGAAGTTGAGTGCACACATTGACAACCGTTCTGTTAGATAGCTGCGTTTTCGGTTTAGAAGCAGATATTTCCCTGTGCTTACTGCTGTTTCTTCCATATGCCGGTAATGGGCTGAAAACGCCTGTTTTGGGACTCTGCAGAGAAAGTGTTTGCAGACTGCTGAATCCACACACGGGTTTAACTCTGGAAGTTGAGTGCACACATTGACAACCGTTCTGTTAGATAGCTGCGTTTTGGATTTAGAAGCAGATATTTCCCTGGGCTTACTGCTGTTTCTTCCATATGCCGGTAATGGGCTGAAAACGCCTGTTTTGGGACTCTGCAGAGAAAGTGTTTGCAGACTGCTGAATCCACACACGGGTTTAACTCTGGAAGTTGAGTGCACACATTGACAACCGTTCTGTTAGATAGCTGCGTTTTGGATTTAGAAGCAGATATTTCCCTGTGCTTACTGCTGTTTCTTCCATATGCCGGTAATGGGCTGAAAACGCCTGTTTTGGGACTCTGCAGAGAAAGTGTTTGCAGACTGCTGAATCCACACACGGGTTTAACTCTGGAAGTTGAGTGCACACATTGACAACCTTTCTGTTAGATAGCTGCGTTTTGGATTTAGAAGCAGATATTTCCCTGTGCTTACTGCTGTTTCTTCCATATGCCGGTAATGGGCTGAAAACGCCTGTTTTGGGACTCTGCAGAGAAAGTGTTTGCAGACTGCTGAATCCACACACGGGTTTAACTCTGGAAGTTGAGTGCACACATTGACAACCGTTCTGTTAGATAGCTGCGTTTTGGATTTAGAAGCAGATATTTCCCTGGGCTTACTGCTGTTTCTTCCATATGCCGGTAATGGGCTGAAAACGCCTGTTTTGGGACTCTGCAGAGAAAGTGTTTGCAGACTGCTGAATCCACACACGGGTTTAACTCTGGAAGTTGAGTGCACACATTGACAACCGTTCTGTTAGATAGCTGCGTTTTGGATTTAGAAGCAGATATTTCCCTGTGCTTACTGCTGTTTCTTCCATATGCCGGTAATGGGCTGAAAACGCCTGTTTTGGGACTCTGCAGAGAAAGTGTTTGCAGACTGCTGAATCCACACACGGGTTTAACTCTGGAAGTTGAGTGCACCCATTGACAACCGTTCGGTTAGATAGCTGCGTTTTGGATTTAGAAGCAGATATTTCCCTGTGCTTACTGCTGTTTCTTCCATATGCCGGTAATGGGCTGAAAACGCCTTTTTTGGGACTCTGCAGAGAAAGTGTTTGCAGACTGCTGAATCCACACACGGGTTTAACTCTGGAAGTTGAGTGCACACATTGACAACCGTTCTGTTAGATAGCTGCGTTTTGGATTTAGAAGCAGATATTTCCCTGTGCTTACTGCTGTTTCTTCCATATGCCGGTAATGGGCTGAAAACGCCTGTTTTGGGACTCTGCAGAGAAAGTGTTTGCAAACTGCTGAATCCACACACGGGTTTAACTCTGGAAGTTGAGTGCACACATTGACAACCGTTCTGTTAGATAGCTGCGTTTTGGATTTAGAAGCAGATATTTCCCTGTGCTTACTGCTGTTTCTTCCATATGCCGGTAATGGGTTGAAAACGCCTGTTTTGGGACTCTGCAGAGAAAGTGTTTGCAGACTGCTGAATCCACACACGGGTTTAACTCTGGAAGTTGAGTGCACACATTGACAACCGTTCTGTTAGATAGCTGCGTTTTGGATTTAGAAGCAGATATTTCCCTGTGCTTACTGCTGTTTCTTCCATATGCCGGTAATGGGCTGAAAACGCCTGTTTTGGGACTCTGCAGAGAAAGTGTTTGCAGACTGCTGCATCCACACAAGGGTTTAACTCTGGAAGTTGAGTGTACACCTTGACAACCGTTCTGTTAGATAGCTGCGTTTTGGATTTAGAAGCAGCTATTTCCCTGGGCTTACTGCTGTTTCTTCCATATGCCGGTAATGGGCTGAAAACGCCTGTTTTGGGACTCTGCAGAGAAAGTGTTTGCAGACTGCTGAATCCACACACGGGTTTAACTCTGGAAGTTGAGTGCACACATTGACAACCGTTCTGTTAGATAGCCGCGTTTTGGATTTAGAAGCAGATATTTCCCTGTGCTTACTGCTGTTTCTTCCATATGCCGGTAATAGGCTGAAAACGCCTGTTTTGGGACTCTGCAGAGAAAATGTTTGCAGACTGCTGAATCCACACACGGGTTTAACTCTGGAAGTTGAGTGCACACATTGACAACCGTTCTGTTAGATAGCTGCGTTTTGGATTTAGAAGCAGATATTTCCCTGTGCTTACTGCTGTTTCTTCCATATGCCGGTAATGGGCTGAAAACGCCTGTTTTGGGACTCTGCAGAGAAAGCGTTTGCAGACTGCTGAATCCACACACGGGTTTAACTCTGGAAGTTGAGTGCACACATTGACAACCGTTCTGTTAGATAGCTGCGTTTTGGATTTAGAAGCAGATATTTCCCTGTGCTTACTGCTGTTTCTTCCATATGCCGGTAATGGGCTGAAAACGCCTGTTTTGGGACTCTGCAGAGAAAGTGTTTGCAGACTGCTGAATCCACACACGGGTTTAACTCTGGAAGTTGAGTGCACACATTGACAACCGTTCTGTTAGATAGCTGCGTTTTGGATTTAGAAGCAGATATTTCCCTGTGCTTACTGCTGTTTCTTCCATATGCCGGTAATGGGCTGAAAACGCCTGTTTTGGGACTCTGCAGAGAAAGTGTTTGCAGACTGCTGAATCCACACACGGGTTTAACTCTGGAAGTTGAGTGCACACATTGACAACCGTTCTGTCAGATCGCTGCGTTTTGGATTTAGAAGCAGATATTTCCCTGTGCTTACTGCTGTTTCTTCCATATGCCGGTAATGGGTTGAAAACGCCTGTTTTGGGACTCTGCAGAGAAAGTGTTTGCAGACTGCTGAATCCACACACGGGTTTAACTCTGGAAGTTGAGTGCACACATTGACAACCGTTCTCTTAGATAGCTGCGTTTTGGATTTAGAAGCAGATATTTCCCTGGGCTTACTGCTGTTTCTTCCATATGCCTGTAATGGGCTGAAAACGCCTGTTTTGGGACTCTGCAGAGAAAGTGTTTGCAGACTGCTGAATCCACACACGGGTTTAACTCTGGAAGTTGAGTGCACACATTGACAACCGTTCTGTTAGATAGCTGCGTTTTGGATTTAGAAGCAGATATTTCCCTGTGCTTACTGCTGTTTCTTCCATATGCCGGTAATGGGCTGAAAACGCCTGTTTTGGGACTCTGCAGAGAAAGCGTTTGCAGACTGCTGAATCCACACACGGGTTTAACTCTGGAAGTTGAGTGCACACATTGACAACCGTTCTGTTAGATAGCTGCGTTTTGGATTTAGAAGCAGATATTTCCCTGTGCTTACTGCTGTTTCTTCCATATGCCGGTAACGGACTGAAAACGCCTGTTTTGGGACTCTGCAGAGAAAGTGTTTGCAGACTGCTGCATCCACACACGGGTTTAACTCTGGAAGTTGAGTGCACACATTGACAACCGTTCTGTTAGATAGCTGCGTTTTGGATTTAGAAGCAGATATTTCCCTGGGCTTACTGCTGTTTCTTCCATATGCTGGTAATGGGCTGAAAACGCCTGTTTTGGGACTCTGCAGAGAAAGTGTTTGCAGACTGCTGAATCCACACACGGGTTTAACTCTGGAAGTTGAGTGCACACATTGACAACCGTTCTGTTAGATAGCTGCGTTTTGGATTTAGAAGCAGATATTTCCCTGTGCTTACTGCTGTTTCTTCCATATGCCGGTAATGGGCTGAAAACGCCTGTTTTGGGACTCTGCAGAGAAAGCGTTTGCAGACGGCTGAATCCACACACGGGTTTAACTCTGGAAGTTGAGTGCACCCATTGACAACCGTTCTGTTAGATAGCTGCGTTTTGGATTTAGAAGCAGATATTTCCCTGTGCTTACTGCTGTTTCTTCCATATGCCGGTAATGGGCTGAAAACGGCTGTTTTGGGACTCTGCAGAGAAAGTGTTTGCAGACTGCTGAATCCACACAGGGGTTTAACTCTGGAAGTTGAGTGCACACATTGACAACCGTTCTGTTAGATAGCTGCGTTTTGGATTTAGAAGCAGATATTTCCCTGTGCTTACTGCTGTTTCTTCCATATGCCGGTAATGGGTTGAAAACGCCTGTTTTGGGACTCTGCAGAGAAAGTGTTTGCAGACTGCTGAATCCACACACGGGTTTAACTCTGGAAGTTGAGTGCACCCATTGACAACCGTTCTGTTAGATAGCTGCGTTTTGGATTTAGAAGCAGATATTTCCCTGTGCTTACTGCTGTTTCTTCCATATGCCGGTAATGGGCTGAAAACGCCTGTTTTGGGACTCTGCAGAGAAAGTGTTTGCAGACTGCTGAATCCACACACGGGTTTAACTCTGGAAGTTGAGTGCACACATTGACAACCGTTCTGTTAGATAGCTGCGTTTTGGATTTAGAAGCAGATATTTCCCTGTGCTTACTGCTGTTTCTTCCATATGCCGGTAATGGGCTGAAAACGCCTGTTTTGCGACTCTGCAGAGAAAGTGTTTGCAGACTGCTGAATCCACACACGGGTTTAACTCTGGAAGTTGAGTGCACACATTGACAACCGTTCTGTTAGATAGCTGCGTTTTGGATTTAGAAGCAGATATTTCCCTGTGCTTACTGCTGTTTCTTCCATATGCCGGTAATGGGCTGAAAACGCCTGTTTTGGGACTCTGCAGAGAAAGCGTTTGCAGACTGCTGAATCCACACACGGGTTTAACTCTGGAAGTTGAGTGCACACATTGACAACCGTTCTGTTAGATAGCTGCGTTTTGGATTTAGAAGCAGATATTTCCCTGTGCTTACTGCTGTTTCTTCCATATGCCGGTAATGGGCTGAAAACGCCTGTTTTTGGACTCTGCAGAGAAAGTGTTTGCAGACTGCTGAATCCACACACGGGTTTAACTCTGGAAGTTGAGTGCACACATTGACAACCGTTCTGTTAGATAGCTGCGTTTTGGATTTAGAAGCAGATATTTCCCTGTGCTTACTGCTGTTTCTTCCATATGCCGGTAATGGGTTGAAAACGCCTGTTTTGGGACTCTGCAGAGAAAGTGTTTGCAGACTGCTGAATCCACACACGGGTTTAACTCTGGAAGTTGAGTGCACCCATTGACAACCGTTCTGTTAGATAGCTGCGTTTTGGATTTAGAAGCAGATATTTCCCTGTGCTTACTGCTGTTTCTTCCATATGCCGGTAATGGGCTGAAAACGCCTGTTTTGGGACTCTGCAGAGAAAGTGTTTGCAGACTGCTGAATCCACACACGGGTTTAACTCTGGAAGTTGAGTGCACACATTGACAACCGTTCTGTTAGATAGCTGCGTTTTGGATTTAGAAGCAGATATTTCCCTGGGCTTACTGCTGTTTCTTCCATATGCCGGTAATGGGCTGAAAACGCCTGTTTTGGGACTCTGCAGAGAAAGTGTTTGCAGACTGCTGAATCCACACACGGGTTTAACTCTGGAAGTTGAGTGCACACATTGACAACCGTTCTGTTAGATAGCTGCGTTTTGGATTTAGAAGCAGATATTTCCCTGGGCTTACTGCTGTTTCTTCCATATGCCGGTAATGGGCTGAAAACGCCTGTTTTGGGACTCTGCAGAGAAAGTGTTTGCAGACTGCTGAATCCACACACGGGTTTAACTCTGGAAGTTGAGTGCACACATTGACAACCGTTCTGTTAGATAGCTGCGTTTTGGATTTAGAAGCAGATATTTCCCTGTGCTTACTGCTGTTTCTTCCATATGCCGGTAATGGGCTGAAAACGCCTGTTTTGGGACTCTGCAGAGAAAGTGTTTGCAGACTGCTGAATCCACACACGGGTTTAACTCTGGAAGTTGAGTGCACCCATTGACAACCGTTCTGTTAGATAGCTGCGTTTTGGATTTAGAAGCAGATATTTCCCTGTGCTTACTGCTGTTTCTTCCTTATGCCGGTAATGGGCTGAAAACGCCTGTTTTGGGACTCTGCAGAGAAAGTGTTTGCAGACTGCTGAATCCACACACGGGTTTAACTCTGGAAGTTGAGTGCACACATTGACAACCGTTCTGTTAGATAGCTGCGTTTTGGATTTAGAAGCAGATATTTCCCTGTGCTTACTGCTGTTTCTTCCATATGCCGGTAATGGGCTGAAAACGCCTGTTTTGGGACTCTGCAGAGAAAGTGTTTGCAGACTGCTGAATCCACACACGGGTTTAACTCTGGAAGTTGAGTGCACACATTGACAACCGTTCTGTTAGATAGCTGCGTTTTGGATTTAGAAGCAGATATTTCCCTGGGCTTACTGCTGTTTCTTCCATATGCCGGTAATGGGTTGAAAACGCCTGTTTTGGGACTCTGCAGAGAAAGTGTTTGCAGACTGCTGAATCCACACACGGGTTTAACTCTGGAAGTTGAGTGCACACATTGACAACCGTTCTGTTAGATAGCTGCGTTTTCGGTTTAGAAGCAGATATTTCCCTGTGCTTACTGCTGTTTCTTCCATATGCCGGTAACGGACTGAAAACGCCTGTTTTGGGACTCTGCAGAGAAAGTGTTTGCAGACTGCTGCATCCACACACGGGTTTAACTCTGGAAGTTGAGTGCACACATTGACAACCGTTCTGTTAGATAGCTGCGTTTTGGATTTAGAAGCAGATATTTCCCTGTGCTTACTGCTGTTTCTTCCATATGCCGGTAATGGGCTGAAAACGGCTGTTTTGGGACTCTGCAGAGAAAGCGTTTGCAGACTGCTGAATCCACACACGGGTTTAACTCTGGAAGTTGAGTGCATCCATTGACAACCGTTCTGTTAGATAGCTGCGTTTTGGATTTAGAAGCAGATATTTCCCTGGGCTTACTGCTGTTTCTTCCATATGCCGGTAATGGGCTGAAAACGCCTGTTTTGGGACTCTGCAGAGAAAGTGTTTGCAGACTGCTGAATCCACACACGGGTTTAACTCTGGAAGTTGAGTGCACACATTGACAACCGTTCTGTTAGATAGCTGCGTTTTGGATTTAGAAGCAGATATTTCCCTGTGCTTACTGCTGTTTCTTACATATGCCGGTAATGGGCTGAAAACGCCTGTTTTGGGACTCTGCAGAGAAAGTGTTTGCAGACTGCTGAATCCACACACGGGTTTAACTCTGGAAGTTGAGTGCACACATTGACAACCGTTCTGTTAGATAGCTGCGTTTTGGATTTAGAAGCAGATATTTCCCTGTGCTTACTGCTGTTTCTTCCATATGCCGGTAATGGGCTGAAAACGCCTGTTTTGGGACTCTGCAGAGAAAGTGTTTGCAGACTGCTGAATCCACACACGGGTTTAACTCTGGAAGTTGAGTGCACACATTGACAACCTTTCTGTTAGATAGCTGCGTTTTGGATTTAGAAGCAGATATTTCCCTGTGCTTACTGCTGTTTCTTCCATATGCCGGTAATGGGTTGAAAACGCCTGTTTTGGGACTCTGCAGAGAAAGTGTTTGCAGACTGCTGAATCCACACACGGGTTTAACTCTGGAAGTTGAGTGCACACATTGACAACCGTTCTGTTAGATAGCTGCGTTTTCGGTTTAGAAGCAGATATTTCCCTGTGCTTACTGCTGTTTCTTCCATATGCCGGTAATGGGCTGAAAACGCCTGTTTTGGGACTCTGCAGAGAAAGTGTTTGCAGACTGCTGAATCCACACACGGGTTTAACTCTGGAAGTTGAGTGCACAAATTGACAACCGTTCTGTTAGATAGCTGCGTTTTGGATTTAGAAGCAGATATTTCCCTGTGCTTACTGCTGTTTCTTCCATATGCCGGTAATGGGCTGAAAACGCCTGTTTTGGGACTCTGCATAGAAAGTGTTTGCAGACTGCTGAATCCACACACGGGTTTAACTCTGGAAGTTGAGTGCACACATTGACAACCGTTCTGTTAGATAGCTGCGTTTTGGATTTAGAAGCAGATATTTCCCTGTGCTTACTGCTGTTTCTTCCATATGCCGGTAATGGGTTGAAAACGCCTGTTTTGGGACTCTGCAGAGAAAGTGTTTGCAGACTGCTGAATCCACACACGGGTTTAACTCTGGAAGTTGAGTGCACACATTGACAACCTTTCTGTTAGATAGCTGCGTTTTGGATTTAGAAGCAGATATTTCCCTGTGCTTACTGCTGTTTCTTCCGTATGCCGGTAATGGGCTGAAAACGCCTGTTTTGGGACTCTGCAGAGAAAGTGTTTGCAGACTGCTGAATCCACACACGGGTTTAACTCTGGAAGTTGAGTGCACACATTGACAACCGTTCTGTTAGATAGCTGCGTTTTGGATTTAGAAGCAGATATTTCCCTGTGCTTACTGCTGTTTCTTCCATATGCCGGTAATGGGTTGAAAACGCCTGTTTTGGGACTCTGCAGAGAAAGTGTTTGCAGACTGCTGAATCCACACACGGGTTTAACTCTGGAAGTTGAGTGCACACATTGACAACCGTTCTGTTAGATAGCTGCGTTTTGGATTTAGAAGCAGATATTTCCCTGTGCTTACTGCTGTTTCTTCCATATGCCGGTAATGGGCTGAAAACGCCTGTTTTGGGACTCTGCAGAGAAAGTGTTTGCAGACTGCTGCATCCACACAAGGGTTTAACTCTGGAAGTTGAGTGTACACCTTGACAACCGTTCTGTTAGATAGCTGCGTTTTGGATTTAGAAGCAGCTATTTCCCTGGGCTTACTGCTGTTTCTTCCATATGCCGGTAATGGGCTGAAAACGCCTGTTTTGGGACTCTGCAGAGAAAGTGTTTGCAGACTGCTGAATCCACACACGGGTTTAACTCTGGAAGTTGAGTGCACACATTGACAACCGTTCTGTTAGATAGCCGCGTTTTGGATTTAGAAGCAGATATTTCCCTGTGCTTACTGCTGTTTCTTCCATATGCCGGTAATAGGCTGAAAACGCCTGTTTTGGGACTCTGCAGAGAAAATGTTTGCAGACTGCTGAATCCACACACGGGTTTAACTCTGGAAGTTGAGTGCACACATTGACAACCGTTCTGTTAGATAGCTGCGTTTTGGATTTAGAAGCAGATATTTCCCTGTGCTTACTGCTGTTTCTTCCATATGCCGGTAATGGGCTGAAAACGCCTGTTTTGGGACTCTGCAGAGAAAGCGTTTGCAGACTGCTGAATCCACACACGGGTTTAACTCTGGAAGTTGAGTGCACACATTGACAACCGTTCTGTTAGATAGCTGCGTTTTGGATTTAGAAGCAGATATTTCCCTGTGCTTACTGCTGTTTCTTCCATATGCCGGTAATGGGCTGAAAACGCCTGTTTTGGGACTCTGCAGAGAAAGTGTTTGCAGACTGCTGAATCCACACACGGGTTTAACTCTGGAAGTTGAGTGCACACATTGACAACCGTTCTGTTAGATAGCTGCGTTTTGGATTTAGAAGCAGATATTTCCCTGTGCTTACTGCTGTTTCTTCCATATGCCGGTAATGGGCTGAAAACGCCTGTTTTGGGACTCTGCAGAGAAAGTGTTTGCAGACTGCTGAATCCACACACGGGTTTAACTCTGGAAGTTGAGTGCACACATTGACAACCGTTCTGTTAGATAGCTGCGTTTTGGATTTAGAAGCAGATATTTCCCTGTGCTTACTGCTGTTTCTTCCATATGCCGGTAATGGGTTGAAAACGCCTGTTTTGGGACTCTGCAGAGAAAGTGTTTGCAGACTGCTGAATCCACACACGGGTTTAACTCTGGAAGTTGAGTGCACACATTGACAACCGTTCTCTTAGATAGCTGCGTTTTGGATTTAGAAGCAGATATTTCCCTGGGCTTACTGCTGTTTCTTCCATATGCCTGTAATGGGCTGAAAACGCCTGTTTTGGGACTCTGCAGAGAAAGCGTTTGCAGACTGCTGAATCCACACACGGGTTTAACTCTGGAAGTTGAGTGCACACATTGACAACCGTTCTGTTAGATAGCTGCGTTTTGGATTTAGAAGCAGATATTTCCCTGTGCTTACTGCTGTTTCTTCCATATGCCGGTAATGGGCTGAAAACGCCTGTTTTGGGACTCTGCAGAGAAAGCGTTTGCAGACTGCTGAATCCACACACGGGTTTAACTCTGGAAGTTGAGTGCACACATTGACAACCGTTCTGTTAGATAGCTGCGTTTTGGATTTAGAAGCAGATATTTCCCTGTGCTTACTGCTGTTTCTTCCATATGCCGGTAACGGACTGAAAACGCCTGTTTTGGGACTCTGCAGAGAAAGTGTTTGCAGACTGCTGCATCCACACACGGGTTTAACTCTGGAAGTTGAGTGCACACATTGACAACCGTTCTGTTAGATAGCTGCGTTTTGGATTTAGAAGCAGATATTTCCCTGTGCTTACTGCTGTTTCTTCCATATGCCGGTAATGGGCTGAAAACGGCTGTTTTGGGACTCTGCAGAGAAAGCGTTTGCAGACTGCTGAATCCACACACGGGTTTAACTCTGGAAGTTGAGTGCACACATTGACAACCGTTCTGTTAGATAGCTGCGTTTTGGATTTAGAAGCAGATATTTCCCTGGGCTTACTGCTGTTTCTTCCATATGCCGGTAATGGGCTGAAAACGCCTGTTTTGGGACTCTGCAGAGAAAGTGTTTGCAGACTGCTGAATCCACACACGGGTTTAACTCTGGAAGTTGAGTGCACACATTGACAACCGTTCTGTTAGATAGCTGCGTTTTGGATTTAGAAGCAGATATTTCCCTGTGCTTACTGCTGTTTCTTACATATGCCGGTAATGGGCTGAAAACGCCTGTTTTGGGACTCTGCAGAGAAAGTGTTTGCAGACTGCTGAATCCACACACGGGTTTAACTCTGGAAGTTGAGTGCACACATTGACAACCGTTCTGTTAGATAGCTGCGTTTTGGATTTAGAAGCAGATATTTCCCTGTGCTTACTGCTGTTTCTTCCATATGCCGGTAATGGGCTGAAAACGCCTGTTTTGGGACTCTGCAGAGAAAGTGTTTGCAGACTGCTGAATCCACACACGGGTTTAACTCTGGAAGTTGAGTGCACACATTGACAACCGTTCTGTTAGATAGCTGCGTTTTGGATTTAGAAGCAGATATTTCCCTGTGCTTACTGCTGTTTCTTCCATATGCCGGTAATGGGTTGAAAACGCCTGTTTTGGGACTCTGCAGAGAAAGTGTTTGCAGACTGCTGAATCCACACACGGGTTTAACTCTGGAAGTTGAGTGCACACATTGACAACCGTTCTGTTAGATAGCTGCGTTTTCGGTTTAGAAGCAGATATTTCCCTGTGCTTACTGCTGTTTCTTCCATATGCCGGTAATGGGCTGAAAACGCCTGTTTTGGGACTCTGCAGAGAAAGTGTTTGCAGACTGCTGAATCCACACACGGGTTTAACTCTGGAAGTTGAGTGCACAAATTGACAACCGTTCTGTTAGATAGCTGCGTTTTGGATTTAGAAGCAGATATTTCCCTGTGCTTACTGCTGTTTCTTCCATATGCCGGTAATGGGCTGAAAACGCCTGTTTTGGGACTCTGCATAGAAAGTGTTTGCAGACTGCTGAATCCACACACGGGTTTAACTCTGGAAGTTGAGTGCACACATTGACAACCGTTCTGTTAGATAGCTGCGTTTTGGATTTAGAAGCAGATATTTCCCTGTGCTTACTGCTGTTTCTTCCATATGCCGGTAATGGGTTGAAAACGCCTGTTTTGGGACTCTGCAGAGAAAGTGTTTGCAGACTGCTGAATCCACACACGGGTTTAACTCTGGAAGTTGAGTGCACACATTGACAACCTTTCTGTTAGATAGCTGCGTTTTGGATTTAGAAGCAGATATTTCCCTGTGCTTACTGCTGTTTCTTCCATATGCCGGTAATGGGCTGAAAACGCCTGTTTTGGGACTCTGCAGAGAAAGTGTTTGCAGACTGCTGAATCCACACACGGGTTTAACTCTGGAAGTTGAGTGCACACATTGACAACCGTTCTGTTAGATAGCTGCGTTTTGGATTTAGAAGCAGATATTTCCCTGGGCTTACTGCTGTTTCTTCCATATGCCGGTAATGGGCTGAAAACGCCTGTTTTGGGACTCTGCAGAGAAAGTGTTTGCAGACTGCTGAATCCACACACGGGTTTAACTCTGGAAGTTGAGTGCACACATTGACAACCGTTCTGTTAGATAGCTGCGTTTTGGATTTAGAAGCAGATATTTCCCTGTGCTTACTGCTGTTTCTTCCATATGCCGGTAATGGGCTGAAAACGCCTGTTTTGGGACTCTGCAGAGAAAGTGTTTGTAGACTGCTGAATCCACACACGGGTTTAACTCTGGAAGTTGAGTGCACCCATTGACAACCGTTCGGTTAGATAGCTGCGTTTTGGATTTAGAAGCAGATATTTCCCTGTGCTTACTGCTGTTTCTTCCATATGCCGGTAATGGGCTGAAAACGCCTGTTTTGGGACTCTGCAGAGAAAGTGTTTGCAGACTGCTGAATCCACACACGGGTTTAACTCTGGAAGTTGAGTGCACACATTGACAACCGTTCTGTTAGATAGCTGCGTTTTGGATTTAGAAGCAGATATTTCCCTGTGCTTACTGCTGTTTCTTCCATATGCCGGTAATGGGCTGAAAACGCCTGTTTTGGGACTCTGCAGAGAAAGTGTTTGCAGACTGCTGAATCCACACACGGGTTTAACTCTGGAAGTTGAGTGCACACATTGACAACCGTTCTGTTAGATAGCTGCGTTTTGGATTTAGAAGCAGATATTTCCCTGTGCTTACTGCTGTTTCTTCCATATGCCGGTAATGGGTTGAAAACGCCTGTTTTGGGACTCTGCAGAGAAAGTGTTTGCAGACTGCTGAATCCACACACGGGTTTAACTCTGGAAGTTGAGTGCACACATTGACAACCGTTCTGTTAGATAGCTGCGTTTTGGATTTAGAAGCAGATATTTCCCTGGGCTTACTGCTGTTTCTTCCATATGCCTGTAATGGGCTGAAAACGCCTGTTTTGGGACTCTGCAGAGAAAGTGTTTGCAGGCTGCTGAATCCACACACGGGTTTAACTCTGGAAGTTGAGTGCACACATTGACAACCGTTCTGTTAGATAGCTGCGTTTTGGATTTAGAAGCAGATATTTCCCTGTGCTTACTGCTGTTTCTTCCATATGCCGGTAATGGGCTGAAAACGCCTGTTTTGGGACTCTGCAGAGAAAGTGTTTGCAGACTGCTGAATCCACACACGGGTTTAACTCTGGAAGTTGAGTGCACACATTGACAACCGTTCTGTTAGATAGCTGCGTTTTGGATTTAGAAGCAGATATTTCCCTGTGCTTACTGCTGTTTCTTCCATATGCCGGTAATGGGCTGAAAACGCCTGTTTTGGGACTCTGCAGAGAAAGCGTTTGCAGACTGCTGAATCCACACACGGGTTTAACTCTGGAAGTTGAGTGCACACATTGACAACCGTTCTGTTAGATAGCTGCGTTTTGGATTTAGAAGCAGATATTTCCCTGTGCTTACTGCTGTTTCTTCCATATGCCGGTAATGGGCTGAAAACGCCTGTTTTGGGACTCTGCAGAGAAAGTGTTTGCAGACTGCTGAATCCACACACGGGTTTAACTCTGGAAGTTGAGTGAACACATTGACAACCGTTCTGTTAGATAGTTGCGTTTTGGATTTAGAAGCAGATATTTCCCTGTGCTTACTGCTGTTTCTTCCATATGCCGGTAATGGGCTGAAAACGCCTGTTTTGGGACTCTGCAGAGAAAGTGTTTGCAGACTGCTGAATCCACACACGGGTTTAACTCTGGAAGTTGAGTGCACACATTGACAACCGTTCTGTTAGATAGCTGCGTTTTCGGTTTAGAAGCAGATATTTCCCTGTGCTTACTGCTGTTTCTTCCATATGCCGGTAATGGGCTGAAAACGCCTGTTTTGGGACTCTGCAGAGAAAGTGTTTGCAGACTGCTGAATCCACACACGGGTTTAACTCTGGAAGTTGAGTGCACACATTGACAACCGTTCTGTTAGATAGCTGCGTTTTGGATTTAGAAGCAGATATTTCCCTGTGCTTACTGCTGTTTCTTCCATATGCCGGTAATGGGCTGAAAACGCCTGTTTTGGGACTCTGCAGAGAAAGTGTTTGCAGACTGCTGAATCCACACACGGGTTTAACTCTGGAAGTTGAGTGCACACATTGACAACCGTTCTGTTAGATAGCTGCGTTTTGGATTTAGAAGCAGATATTTCCCTGTGCTTACTGCTGTTTCTTCCATATGCCGGTAATGGGCTGAAAACGCCTGTTTTGGGACTCTGCAGAGAAAGTGTTTGCAGACTGCTGAATCCACACACGGGTTTAACTCTGGAAGTTGAGTGCACACATTGACAACCTTTCTGTTAGATAGCTGCGTTTTGGATTTAGAAGCAGATATTTCCCTGTGCTTACTGCTGTTTCTTCCATATGCCGGTAATGGGCTGAAAACGCCTGTTTTGGGACTCTGCAGAGAAAGTGTTTGCAGACTGCTGAATCCACACACGGGTTTAACTCTGGAAGTTGAGTGCACACATTGACAACCGTTCTGTTAGATAGCTGCGTTTTGGATTTAGAAGCAGATATTTCCCTGGGCTTACTGCTGTTTCTTCCATATGCCGGTAATGGGCTGAAAACGCCTGTTTTGGGACTCTGCAGAGAAAGTGTTTGCAGACTGCTGAATCCACACACGGGTTTAACTCTGGAAGTTGAGTGCACACATTGACAACCGTTCTGTTAGATAGCTGCGTTTTGGATTTAGAAGCAGATATTTCCCTGTGCTTACTGCTGTTTCTTCCATATGCCGGTAATGGGCTGAAAACGCCTGTTTTGGGACTCTGCAGAGAAAGTGTTTGCAGACTGCTGAATCCACACACGGGTTTAACTCTGGAAGTTGAGTGCACCCATTGACAACCGTTCGGTTAGATAGCTGCGTTTTGGATTTAGAAGCAGATATTTCCCTGTGCTTACTGCTGTTTCTTCCATATGCCGGTAATGGGCTGAAAACGCCTTTTTTGGGACTCTGCAGAGAAAGTGTTTGCAGACTGCTGAATCCACACACGGGTTTAACTCTGGAAGTTGAGTGCACACATTGACAACCGTTCTGTTAGATAGCTGCGTTTTGGATTTAGAAGCAGATATTTCCCTGTGCTTACTGCTGTTTCTTCCATATGCCGGTAATGGGCTGAAAACGCCTGTTTTGGGACTCTGCAGAGAAAGTGTTTGCAAACTGCTGAATCCACACACGGGTTTAACTCTGGAAGTTGAGTGCACACATTGACAACCGTTCTGTTAGATAGCTGCGTTTTGGATTTAGAAGCAGATATTTCCCTGTGCTTACTGCTGTTTCTTCCATATGCCGGTAATGGGTTGAAAACGCCTGTTTTGGGACTCTGCAGAGAAAGTGTTTGCAGACTGCTGAATCCACACACGGGTTTAACTCTGGAAGTTGAGTGCACACATTGACAACCGTTCTGTTAGATAGCTGCGTTTTGGATTTAGAAGCAGATATTTCCCTGTGCTTACTGCTGTTTCTTCCATATGCCGGTAATGGGCTGAAAACGCCTGTTTTGGGACTCTGCAGAGAAAGTGTTTGCAGACTGCTGCATCCACACAAGGGTTTAACTCTGGAAGTTGAGTGTACACCTTGACAACCGTTCTGTTAGATAGCTGCGTTTTGGATTTAGAAGCAGCTATTTCCCTGGGCTTACTGCTGTTTCTTCCATATGCCGGTAATGGGCTGAAAACGCCTGTTTTGGGACTCTGCAGAGAAAGTGTTTGCAGACTGCTGAATCCACACACGGGTTTAACTCTGGAAGTTGAGTGCACACATTGACAACCGTTCTGTTAGATAGCCGCGTTTTGGATTTAGAAGCAGATATTTCCCTGTGCTTACTGCTGTTTCTTCCATATGCCGGTAATAGGCTGAAAACGCCTGTTTTGGGACTCTGCAGAGAAAATGTTTGCAGACTGCTGAATCCACACACGGGTTTAACTCTGGAAGTTGAGTGCACACATTGACAACCGTTCTGTTAGATAGCTGCGTTTTGGATTTAGAAGCAGATATTTCCCTGTGCTTACTGCTGTTTCTTCCATATGCCGGTAATGGGCTGAAAACGCCTGTTTTGGGACTCTGCAGAGAAAGCGTTTGCAGACTGCTGAATCCACACACGGGTTTAACTCTGGAAGTTGAGTGCACACATTGACAACCGTTCTGTTAGATAGCTGCGTTTTGGATTTAGAAGCAGATATTTCCCTGTGCTTACTGCTGTTTCTTCCATATGCCGGTAATGGGCTGAAAACGCCTGTTTTGGGACTCTGCAGAGAAAGTGTTTGCAGACTGCTGAATCCACACACGGGTTTAACTCTGGAAGTTGAGTGCACACATTGACAACCGTTCTGTTAGATAGCTGCGTTTTGGATTTAGAAGCAGATATTTCCCTGTGCTTACTGCTGTTTCTTCCATATGCCGGTAATGGGCTGAAAACGCCTGTTTTGGGACTCTGCAGAGAAAGTGTTTGCAGACTGCTGAATCCACACACGGGTTTAACTCTGGAAGTTGAGTGCACACATTGACAACCGTTCTGTCAGATCGCTGCGTTTTGGATTTAGAAGCAGATATTTCCCTGTGCTTACTGCTGTTTCTTCCATATGCCGGTAATGGGTTGAAAACGCCTGTTTTGGGACTCTGCAGAGAAAGTGTTTGCAGACTGCTGAATCCACACACGGGTTTAACTCTGGAAGTTGAGTGCACACATTGACAACCGTTCTCTTAGATAGCTGCGTTTTGGATTTAGAAGCAGATATTTCCCTGGGCTTACTGCTGTTTCTTCCATATGCCTGTAATGGGCTGAAAACGCCTGTTTTGGGACTCTGCAGAGAAAGTGTTTGCAGACTGCTGAATCCACACACGGGTTTAACTCTGGAAGTTGAGTGCACACATTGACAACCGTTCTGTTAGATAGCTGCGTTTTGGATTTAGAAGCAGATATTTCCCTGTGCTTACTGCTGTTTCTTCCATATGCCGGTAATGGGCTGAAAACGCCTGTTTTGGGACTCTGCAGAGAAAGCGTTTGCAGACTGCTGAATCCACACACGGGTTTAACTCTGGAAGTTGAGTGCACACATTGACAACCGTTCTGTTAGATAGCTGCGTTTTGGATTTAGAAGCAGATATTTCCCTGTGCTTACTGCTGTTTCTTCCATATGCCGGTAACGGACTGAAAACGCCTGTTTTGGGACTCTGCAGAGAAAGTGTTTGCAGACTGCTGCATCCACACACGGGTTTAACTCTGGAAGTTGAGTGCACACATTGACAACCGTTCTGTTAGATAGCTGCGTTTTGGATTTAGAAGCAGATATTTCCCTGGGCTTACTGCTGTTTCTTCCATATGCTGGTAATGGGCTGAAAACGCCTGTTTTGGGACTCTGCAGAGAAAGTGTTTGCAGACTGCTGAATCCACACACGGGTTTAACTCTGGAAGTTGAGTGCACACATTGACAACCGTTCTGTTAGATAGCTGCGTTTTGGATTTAGAAGCAGATATTTCCCTGTGCTTACTGCTGTTTCTTCCATATGCCGGTAATGGGCTGAAAACGCCTGTTTTGGGACTCTGCAGAGAAAGCGTTTGCAGACTGCTGAATCCACACACGGGTTTAACTCTGGAAGTTGAGTGCACCCATTGACAACCGTTCTGTTAGATAGCTGCGTTTTGGATTTAGAAGCAGATATTTCCCTGTGCTTACTGCTGTTTCTTCCATATGCCGGTAATGGGCTGAAAACGGCTGTTTTGGGACTCTGCAGAGAAAGTGTTTGCAGACTGCTGAATCCACACAGGGGTTTAACTCTGGAAGTTGAGTGCACACATTGACAACCGTTCTGTTAGATAGCTGCGTTTTGGATTTAGAAGCAGATATTTCCCTGTGCTTACTGCTGTTTCTTCCATATGCCGGTAATGGGTTGAAAACGCCTGTTTTGGGACTCTGCAGAGAAAGTGTTTGCAGACTGCTGAATCCACACACGGGTTTAACTCTGGAAGTTGAGTGCACCCATTGACAACCGTTCTGTTAGATAGCTGCGTTTTGGATTTAGAAGCAGATATTTCCCTGTGCTTACTGCTGTTTCTTCCATATGCCGGTAATGGGCTGAAAACGCCTGTTTTGGGACTCTGCAGAGAAAGTGTTTGCAGACTGCTGAATCCACACACGGGTTTAACTCTGGAAGTTGAGTGCACACATTGACAACCGTTCTGTTAGATAGCTGCGTTTTGGATTTAGAAGCAGATATTTCCCTGTGCTTACTGCTGTTTCTTCCATATGCCGGTAATGGGCTGAAAACGCCTGTTTTGTGACTCTGCAGAGAAAGTGTTTGCAGACTGCTGAATCCACACACGGGTTTAACTCTGGAAGTTGAGTGCACACATTGACAACCGTTCTGTTAGATAGCTGCGTTTTGGATTTAGAAGCAGATATTTCCCTGTGCTTACTGCTGTTTCTTCCATATGCCGGTAATGGGCTGAAAACGCCTGTTTTGGGACTCTGCAGAGAAAGCGTTTGCAGACTGCTGAATCCACACACGGGTTTAACTCTGGAAGTTGAGTGCACACATTGACAACCGTTCTGTTAGATAGCTGCGTTTTGGATTTAGAAGCAGATATTTCCCTGTGCTTACTGCTGTTTCTTCCATATGCCGGTAATGGGCTGAAAACGCCTGTTTTGGGACTCTGCAGAGAAAGTGTTTGCAGACTGCTGAATCCACACACGGGTTTAACTCTGGAAGTTGAGTGCACACATTGACAACCGTTCTGTTAGATAGCTGCGTTTTGGATTTAGAAGCAGATATTTCCCTGTGCTTACTGCTGTTTCTTCCATATGCCGGTAATGGGTTGAAAACGCCTGTTTTGGGACTCTGCAGAGAAAGTGTTTGCAGACTGCTGAATCCACACACGGGTTTAACTCTGGAAGTTGAGTGCACCCATTGACAACCGTTCTGTTAGATAGCTGCGTTTTGGATTTAGAAGCAGATATTTCCCTGTGCTTACTGCTGTTTCTTCCATATGCCGGTAATGGACTGAAAACTCCTGTTTTGGGACTCTGCAGAGAAAGTGTTTGCAGACTGCTGAATCCACACACGGGTTTAACTCTGGAAGTTGAGTGCACACATTGACAACCGTTCTGTTAGATAGCTGCGTTTTGGATTTAGAAGCAGATATTTCCCTGGGCTTACTGCTGTTTCTTCCATATGCCGGTAATGGGCTGAAAACGCCTGTTTTGGGACTCTGCAGAGAAAGTGTTTGCAGACTGCTGAATCCACACACGGGTTTAACTCTGGAAGTTGAGTGCACACATTGACAACCGTTCTGTTAGATAGCTGCGTTTTGGATTTAGAAGCAGATATTTCCCTGGGCTTACTGCTGTTTCTTCCATATGCCGGTAATGGGCTGAAAACGCCTGTTTTGGGACTCTGCAGAGAAAGTGTTTGCAGACTGCTGAATCCACACACGGGTTTAACTCTGGAAGTTGAGTGCACACATTGACAACCGTTCTGTTAGATAGCTGCGTTTTGGATTTAGAAGCAGATATTTCCCTGTGCTTACTGCTGTTTCTTCCATATGCCGGTAATGGGCTGAAAACGCCTGTTTTGGGACTCTGGAGAGAAAGTGTTTGCAGACTGCTGAATCCACACACGGGTTTAACTCTGGAAGTTGAGTGCACCCATTGACAACCGTTCTGTTAGATAGCTGCGTTTTGGATTTAGAAGCAGATATTTCCCTGTGCTTACTGCTGTTTCTTCCTTATGCCGGTAATGGGCTGAAAACGCCTGTTTTGGGACTCTGCAGAGAAAGTGTTTGCAGACTGCTGAATCCACACACGGGTTTAACTCTGGAAGTTGAGTGCACACATTGACAACCGTTCTGTTAGATAGCTGCGTTTTGGATTTAGAAGCAGATATTTCCCTGTGCTTACTGCTGTTTCTTCCATATGCCGGTAATGGGCTGAAAACGCCTGTTTTGGGACTCTGCAGAGAAAGTGTTTGCAGACTGCTGAATCCACACACGGGTTTAACTCTGGAAGTTGAGTGCACACATTGACAACCGTTCTGTTAGATAGCTGCGTTTTGGATTTAGAAGCAGATATTTCCCTGGGCTTACTGCTGTTTCTTCCATATGCCGGTAATGGGTTGAAAACGCCTGTTTTGGGACTCTGCAGAGAAAGTGTTTGCAGACTGCTGAATCCACACACGGGTTTAACTCTGGAAGTTGAGTGCACACATTGACAACCGTTCTGTTAGATAGCTGCGTTTTCGGTTTAGAAGCAGATATTTCCCTGTGCTTACTGCTGTTTCTTCCATATGCCGGTAATGGGCTGAAAACGCCTGTTTTGGGACTCTGCAGAGAAAGTGTTTGCAGACTGCTGAATCCACACACGGGTTTAACTCTGGAAGTTGAGTGCACACATTGACAACCGTTCTGTTAGATAGCTGCGTTTTGGATTTAGAAGCAGATATTTCCCTGTGCTTACTGCTGTTTCTTCCATATGCCGGTAATGGGCTGAAAACGCCTGTTTTGGGACTCTGCAGACAAAGTGTTTGCAGACTGCTGAATCCACACACGGGTTTAACTCTGGAAGTTGAGTGCACACATTGACAACCGTTCTGTTAGATAGCTGCGTTTTGGATTTAGAAGCAGATATTTCCCTGTGCTTACTGCTGTTTCTTCCATATGCCGGTAATGGGCTGAAAACGCCTGTTTTGGGACTCTGCAGACAAAGTGTTTGCAGACTGCTGAATCCACACACGGGTTTAACTCTGGAAGTTGAGTGCACACATTGACAACCGTTCTGTTAGATAGCTGCGTTTTGGATTTAGAAGCAGATATTTCCCTGGGCTTACTGCTGTTTCTTCCATATGCCGGTAATGGGCTGAAAACGCCTGTTTTGGGACTCTGCAGAGAAAGTGTTTGCAGACCGCTGAATCCACACACGGGTTTAACTCTGGAAGTTGAGTGCACACATTGACAACCGTTCTGTTAGATAGCTGCGTTTTGGATTTAGAAGCAGATATTTCCCTGTGCTTACTGCTGTTTCTTCCATATGCCGGTAATGGGCTGAAAACGCCTGTTTTGGGACTCTGCAGAGAAAGTGTTTGCAGACTGCTGAATCCACACACGGGTTTAACTCTGGAAGTTGAGTGCACACATTGACAACCGTTCTGTTAGATAGCTGCGTTTTGGATTTAGAAGCAGATATTTCCCTGTGCTTACTGCTGTTTCTTCCATATGCCGGTAATGGGCTGAAAACGCCTGTTTTGGGACTCTGCAGAGAAAGTGTTTGCAGACTGCTGAATCCACACACGGGTTTAACTCTGGAAGTTGAGTGCACCCATTGACAACCGTTCTGTTAGATAGCTGCGTTTTGGATTTAGAAGCAGATATTTCCCTGTGCTTACTGCTGTTTCTTCCATATGCCGGTAATGGGCTGAAAACGCCTGTTTTGGGACTCTGCAGAGAAAGTGTTTGCAGACTGCTGAATCCACACACGGGTTTAACTCTGGAAGTTGAGTGCACACATTGACAACCGTTCTGTTAGATAGCTGCGTTTTGGATTTAGAAGCAGATATTTCCCTGTGCTTACTGCTGTTTCTTCCATATGCCGGTAATGGGCTGAAAACGCCTGTTTTGGGACTCTGCAGAGAAAGCGTTTGCAGACTGCTGAATCCACACACGGGTTTAACTCTGGAAGTTGAGTGCACCCATTGACAACCGTTCTGTTAGATAGCTGCGTTTTGGATTTAGAAGCAGATATTTCCCTGGGCTTACTGCTGTTTCTTCCATATGCCGGTAATGGGCTGAAAACGCCTGTTTTGGGACTCTGCAGAGAAAGTGTTTGCAGACTGCTGAATCCACACACGGGTTTAACTCTGGAAGTTGAGTGCACCCATTGACAACCGTTCTGTTAGATAGCTGCGTTTTGGATTTAGAAGCAGATATTTCCCTGTGCTTACTGCTGTTTCTTCCATATGCCGGTAATGGGCTGAAAACGCCTGTTTTGGGACTCTGCAGAGAAAGCGTTTGCAGACTGCTGAATCCACACACGGGTTTAACTCTGGAAGTTGAGTGCACCCATTGACAACCGTTCTGTTAGATAGCTGCGTTTTGGATTTAGAAGCAGATATTTCCCTGGGCTTACTGCTGTTTCTTCCATATGCCGGTAATGGGCTGAAAACGCCTGTTTTGGGACTCTGCAGAGAAAGTGTTTGCAGACTGCTGAATCCACACACGGGTTTAACTCTGGAAGTTGAGTGCACACATTGACAACCGTTCTGTTAGATAGCTGCGTTTTGGATTTAGAAGCAGATATTTCCCTGTGCTTACTGCTGTTTCTTACATATGCCGGTAATGGGCTGAAAACGCCTGTTTTGGGACTCTGCAGAGAAAGTGTTTGCAGACTGCTGAATCCACACACGGGTTTAACTCTGGAAGTTGAGTGCACACATTGACAACCGTTCTGTTAGATAGCTGCGTTTTGGATTTAGAAGCAGATATTTCCCTGTGCTTACTGCTGTTTCTTCCATATGCCGGTAATGGGCTGAAAACGCCTGTTTTCGGACTCTGCAGAGAAAGTGTTTGCAGACTGCTGAATCCACACACGGGTTTAACTCTGGAAGTTGAGTGCACACATTGACAACCGTTCTGTTAGATAGCTGCGTTTTGGATTTAGAAGCAGATATTTCCCTGTGCTTACTACTGTTTCTTCCATATGCCGGTAATGGGTTGAAAACGCCTGTTTTGGGACTCTGCAGAGAAAGTGTTTGCAGACTGCTGAATCCACACACGGGTTTAACTCTGGAAGTTGAGTGCACACATTGACAACCGTTCTGTTAGATAGCTGCGTTTTCGGTTTAGAAGCAGATATTTCCCTGTGCTTACTGCTGTTTCTTCCATATGCCGGTAATGGGCTGAAAACGCCTGTTTTGGGACTCTGCAGAGAAAGTGTTTGCAGACTGCTGAATCCACACACGGGTTTAACTCTGGAAGTTGAGTGCACAAATTGACAACCGTTCTGTTAGATAGCTGCGTTTTGGATTTAGAAGCAGATATTTCCCTGTGCTTACTGCTGTTTCTTCCATATGCCGGTAATGGGCTGAAAACGCCTGTTTTGGGACTCTGCAGAGAAAGTGTTTGCAGACTGCTGAATCCACACACGGGTTTAACTCTGGAAGTTGAGTGCACACATTGACAACCGTTCTGTTAGATAGCTGCGTTTTGGATTTAGAAGCAGATATTTCCCTGTGCTTACTGCTGTTTCTTCCATATGCCGGTAATGGGTTGAAAACGCCTGTTTTGGGACTCTGCAGAGAAAGTGTTTGCAGACTGCTGAATCCACACACGGGTTTAACTCTGGAAGTTGAGTGCACACATTGACAACCTTTCTGTTAGATAGCTGCGTTTTGGATTTAGAAGCAGATATTTCCCTGTGCTTACTGCTGTTTCTTCCATATGCCGGTAATGGGCTGAAAACGCCTGTTTTGGGACTCTGCAGAGAAAGTGTTTGCAGACTGCTGAATCCACACACGGGTTTAACTCTGGAAGTTGAGTGAACACATTGACAACCGTTCTGTTAGATAGCTGCGTTTTGGATTTAGAAGCAGATATTTCCCTGGGCTTACTGCTGTTTCTTCCATATGCCGGTAACGGGCTGAAAACGCCTGTTTTGGGACTCTGCAGAGAAAGTGTTTGCAGACTGCTGAATCCACACACGGGTTTAACTCTGGAAGTTGAGTGCACACATTGACAACCGTTCTGTTAGATAGCTGCGTTTTGGATTTAGAAGCAGATATTTCCCTGTGCTTACTGCTGTTTCTTCCATATGCCGGTAATGGGCTGAAAACGCCTGTTTTGGGACTCTGCAGAGAAAGTGTTTGTAGACTGCTGAATCCACACACGGGTTTAACTCTGGAAGTTGAGTGCACCCATTGACAACCGTTCGGTTAGATAGCTGCGTTTTGGATTTAGAAGCAGATATTTCCCTGTGCTTACTGCTGTTTCTTCCATATGCCGGTAATGGGCTGAAAACGCCTGTTTTGGGACTCTGCAGAGAAAGTGTTTGCAGACTGCTGAATCCACACACGGGTTTAACTCTGGAAGTTGAGTGCACACATTGACAACCGTTCTGTTAGATAGCTGCGTTTTGGATTTAGAAGCAGATATTTCCCTGTGCTTACTGGTGTTTCTTCCATATGCCGGTAATGGGCTGAAAACGCCTGTTTTGGGACTCTGCAGAGAAAGTGTTTGCAGACTGCTGAATCCACACACGGGTTTAACTCTGGAAGTTGAGTGCACACATTGACAACCGTTCTGTTAGATAGCTGCGTTTTGGATTTAGAAGCAGATATTTCCCTGTGCTTACTGCTGTTTCTTCCATATGCCGGTAATGGGCTGAAAACGCCTGTTTTGGGACTCTGCAGAGAAAGTGTTTGCAGACTGCTGAATCCACACACGGGTTTAACTCTGGAAGTTGAGTGCACACATTGACAACCGTTCTGTTAGATAGCTGCGTTTTGGATTTAGAAGCAGATATTTCCCTGTGCTTACTGCTGTTTCTTCCATATGCCGGTAATGGGTTGAAAACGCCTGTTTTGGGACTCTGCAGAGAAAGTGTTTGCAGACTGCTGAATCCACACACGGGTTTAACTCTGGAAGTTGAGTGCACACATTGACAACCGTTCTGTTAGATAGCTGCGTTTTGGATTTAGAAGCAGATATTTCCCTGGGCTTACTGCTGTTTCTTCCATATGCCTGTAATGGGCTGAAAACGCCTGTTTTGGGACTCTGCAGAGAAAGTGTTTGCAGACTGCTGAATCCACACACGGGTTTAACTCTGGAAGTTGAGTGCACACATTGACAACCGTTCTGTTAGATAGCTGCGTTTTGGATTTAGAAGCAGATATTTCCCTGTGCTTACTGCTGTTTCTTCCATATGCCGGTAATGGGCTGAAAACGCCTGTTTTGGGACTCTGCAGAGAAAGTGTTTGCAGACTGCTGAATCCACACACGGGTTTAACTCTGGAAGTTGAGTGCACCCATTGACAACCGTTCTGTTAGATAGCTGCGTTTTGGATTTAGAAGCAGATATTTCCCTGTGCTTACTGCTGTTTCTTCCATATGCCGGTAATGGGCTGAAAACGCCTGTTTTGGGACTCTGCAGAGAAAGTGTTTGCAGACTGCTGAATCCACACACGGGTTTAACTCTGGAAGTTGAGTGCACACATTGACAACCGTTCTGTTAGATAGCTGCGTTTTGGATTTAGAAGCAGATATTTCCCTGTGCTTACTGCTGTTTCTTCCATATGCCGGTAATGGGCTGAAAACGCCTGTTTTGGGACTCTGCAGAGAAAGCGTTTGCAGACTGCTGAATCCACACACGGGTTTAACTCTGGAAGTTGAGTGCACCCATTGACAACCGTTCTGTTAGATAGCTGCGTTTTGGATTTAGAAGCAGATATTTCCCTGGGCTTACTGCTGTTTCTTCCATATGCCGGTAATGGGCTGAAAACGCCTGTTTTGGGACTCTGCAGAGAAAGTGTTTGCAGACTGCTGAATCCACACACGGGTTTAACTCTGGAAGTTGAGTGCACCCATTGACAACCGTTCTGTTAGATAGCTGCGTTTTGGATTTAGAAGCAGATATTTCCCTGTGCTTACTGCTGTTTCTTCCATATGCCGGTAATGGGCTGAAAACGCCTGTTTTGGGACTCTGCAGAGAAAGCGTTTGCAGACTGCTGAATCCACACACGGGTTTAACTCTGGAAGTTGAGTGCACCCATTGACAACCGTTCTGTTAGATAGCTGCGTTTTGGATTTAGAAGCAGATATTTCCCTGGGCTTACTGCTGTTTCTTCCATATGCCGGTAATGGGCTGAAAACGGCTGTTTTGGGACTCTGCAGAGAAAGCGTTTGCAGACTGCTGAATCCACACACGGGTTTAACTCTGGAAGTTGAGTGCACACATTGACAACCGTTCTGTTAGATAGCTGCGTTTTGGATTTAGAAGCAGATATTTCCCTGGGCTTACTGCTGTTTCTTCCATATGCCGGTAATGGGCTGAAAACGCCTGTTTTGGGACTCTGCAGAGAAAGTGTTTGCAGACTGCTGAATCCACACACGGGTTTAACTCTGGAAGTTGAGTGCACACATTGACAACCGTTCTGTTAGATAGCTGCGTTTTGGATTTAGAAGCAGATATTTCCCTGTGCTTACTGCTGTTTCTTACATATGCCGGTAATGGGCTGAAAACGCCTGTTTTGGGACTCTGCAGAGAAAGTGTTTGCAGACTGCTGAATCCACACACGGGTTTAACTCTGGAAGTTGAGTGCACACATTGACAACCGTTCTGTTAGATAGCTGCGTTTTGGATTTAGAAGCAGATATTTCCCTGTGCTTACTGCTGTTTCTTCCATATGCCGGTAATGGGCTGAAAACGCCTGTTTTCGGACTCTGCAGAGAAAGTGTTTGCAGACTGCTGAATCCACACACGGGTTTAACTCTGGAAGTTGAGTGCACACATTGACAACCGTTCTGTTAGATAGCTGCGTTTTGGATTTAGAAGCAGATATTTCCCTGTGCTTACTACTGTTTCTTCCATATGCCGGTAATGGGTTGAAAACGCCTGTTTTGGGACTCTGCAGAGAAAGTGTTTGCAGACTGCTGAATCCACACACGGGTTTAACTCTGGAAGTTGAGTGCACACATTGACAACCGTTCTGTTAGATAGCTGCGTTTTCGGTTTAGAAGCAGATATTTCCCTGTGCTTACTGCTGTTTCTTCCATATGCCGGTAATGGGCTGAAAACGCCTGTTTTGGGACTCTGCAGAGAAAGTGTTTGCAGACTGCTGAATCCACACACGGGTTTAACTCTGGAAGTTGAGTGCACAAATTGACAACCGTTCTGTTAGATAGCTGCGTTTTGGATTTAGAAGCAGATATTTCCCTGTGCTTACTGCTGTTTCTTCCATATGCCGGTAATGGGCTGAAAACGCCTGTTTTGGGACTCTGCAGAGAAAGTGTTTGCAGACTGCTGAATCCACACACGGGTTTAACTCTGGAAGTTGAGTGCACACATTGA
This sequence comes from Aotus nancymaae, assembly GCF_030222135.1. Taxonomy (NCBI): domain Eukaryota; kingdom Metazoa; phylum Chordata; class Mammalia; order Primates; family Aotidae; genus Aotus; species Aotus nancymaae. The sequence goes on along the minus strand of NW_026988946.1, from coordinate 76,564 downwards.
CAACCGTTCTGTTAGATAGCTGCGTTTTGGATTTAGAAGCAGATATTTCCCTGTGCTTACTGCTGTTTCTTCCATATGCCGGTAATGGGTTGAAAACGCCTGTTTTGGGACTCTGCAGAGAAAGTGTTTGCAGACTGCTGAATCCACACACGGGTTTAACTCTGGAAGTTGAGTGCACACATTGACAACCTTTCTGTTAGATAGCTGCGTTTTGGATTTAGAAGCAGATATTTCCCTGTGCTTACTGCTGTTTCTTCCATATGCCGGTAATGGGCTGAAAACGCCTGTTTTGGGACTCTGCAGAGAAAGTGTTTGCAGACTGCTGAATCCACACACGGGTTTAACTCTGGAAGTTGAGTGAACACATTGACAACCGTTCTGTTAGATAGCTGCGTTTTGGATTTAGAAGCAGATATTTCCCTGGGCTTACTGCTGTTTCTTCCATATGCCGGTAACGGGCTGAAAACGCCTGTTTTGGGACTCTGCAGAGAAAGTGTTTGCAGACTGCTGAATCCACACACGGGTTTAACTCTGGAAGTTGAGTGCACACATTGACAACCGTTCTGTTAGATAGCTGCGTTTTGGATTTAGAAGCAGATATTTCCCTGTGCTTACTGCTGTTTCTTCCATATGCCGGTAATGGGCTGAAAACGCCTGTTTTGGGACTCTGCAGAGAAAGTGTTTGTAGACTGCTGAATCCACACACGGGTTTAACTCTGGAAGTTGAGTGCACCCATTGACAACCGTTCGGTTAGATAGCTGCGTTTTCGGTTTAGAAGCAGATATTTCCCTGTGCTTACTGCTGTTTCTTCCATATGCCGGTAATGGGCTGAAAACGCCTGTTTTGGGACTCTGCAGAGAAAGTGTTTGCAGACTGCTGAATCCACACACGGGTTTAACTCTGGAAGTTGAGTGCACACATTGACAACCGTTCTGTTAGATAGCTGCGTTTTGGATTTAGAAGCAGATATTTCCCTGTGCTTACTGGTGTTTCTTCCATATGCCGGTAATGGGCTGAAAACGCCTGTTTTGGGACTCTGCAGAGAAAGTGTTTGCAGACTGCTGAATCCACACACGGGTTTAACTCTGGAAGTTGAGTGCACACATTGACAACCGTTCTGTTAGATAGCTGCGTTTTGGATTTAGAAGCAGATATTTCCCTGTGCTTACTGCTGTTTCTTCCATATGCCGGTAATGGGCTGAAAACGCCTGTTTTGGGACTCTGCAGAGAAAGTGTTTGCAGACTGCTGAATCCACACACGGGTTTAACTCTGGAAGTTGAGTGCACACATTGACAACCGTTCTGTTAGATAGCTGCGTTTTGGATTTAGAAGCAGATATTTCCCTGTGCTTACTGCTGTTTCTTCCATATGCCGGTAATGGGTTGAAAACGCCTGTTTTGGGACTCTGCAGAGAAAGTGTTTGCAGACTGCTGAATCCACACACGGGTTTAACTCTGGAAGTTGAGTGCACACATTGACAACCGTTCTGTTAGATAGCTGCGTTTTGGATTTAGAAGCAGATATTTCCCTGGGCTTACTGCTGTTTCTTCCATATGCCTGTAATGGGCTGAAAACGCCTGTTTTGGGACTCTGCAGAGAAAGTGTTTGCAGACTGCTGAATCCACACACGGGTTTAACTCTGGAAGTTGAGTGCACACATTGACAACCGTTCTGTTAGATAGCTGCGTTTTGGATTTAGAAGCAGATATTTCCCTGTGCTTACTGCTGTTTCTTCCATATGCCGGTAATGGGATGAAAACGCCTGTTTTGGGACTCTGCAGAGAAAGCGTTTGCAGACTGCTGAATCCACACACGGGTTTAACTCTGGAAGTTGAGTGCACACATTGACAACCGTTCTGTTAGATAGCTGCGTTTTGGATTTAGAAGCAGATATTTCCCTGTGCTTACTGCTGTTTCTTCCATATGCCGGTAACGGACTGAAAACGCCTGTTTTGGGACTCTGCAGAGAAAGTGTTTGCAGACTGCTGCATCCACACACGGGTTTAACTCTGGAAGTTGAGTGCACACATTGACAACCGTTCTGTTAGATAGCTGCGTTTTGGATTTAGAAGCAGATATTTCCCTGGGCTTACTGCTGTTTCTTCCATATGCTGGTAATGGGCTGAAAACGCCTGTTTTGGGACTCTGCAGAGAAAGTGTTTGCAGACTGCTGAATCCACACACGGGTTTAACTCTGGAAGTTGAGTGCACACATTGACAACCGTTCTGTTAGATAGCTGCGTTTTGGATTTAGAAGCAGATATTTCCCTGTGCTTACTGCTGTTTCTTCCATATGCCGGTAATGGGCTGAAAACGCCTGTTTTGGGACTCTGCAGAGAAAGCGTTTGCAGACTGCTGAATCCACACACGGGTTTAACTCTGGAAGTTGAGTGCACCCATTGACAACCGTTCTGTTAGATAGCTGCGTTTTGGATTTAGAAGCAGATATTTCCCTGTGCTTACTGCTGTTTCTTCCATATGCCGGTAATGGGCTGAAAACGGCTGTTTTGGGACTCTGCAGAGAAAGCGTTTGCAGACTGCTGAATCCACACACGGGTTTAACTCTGGAAGTTGAGTGCACACATTGACAACCGTTCTGTTAGATAGCTGCGTTTTGGATTTAGAAGCAGATATTTCCCTGTGCTTACTGCTGTTTCTTCCATATGCCGGTAATGGGCTGAAAACGCCTGTTTTGGGACTCTGCAGAGAAAGTGTTTGCAGACTGCTGAATCCACACACGGGTTTAACTCTGGAAGTTGAGTGCACACATTGACAACCGTTCTGTTAGATAGCTGCGTTTTGGATTTAGAAGCAGATATTTCCCTGTGCTTACTGCTGTTTCTTCCATATGCCGGTAATGGGCTGAAAACGCCTGTTTTGGGACTCTGCAGAGAAAGCGTTTGCAGACTGCTGAATCCACACACGGGTTTAACTCTGGAAGTTGAGTGCACCCATTGACAACCGTTCTGTTAGATAGCTGCGTTTTGGATTTAGAAGCAGATATTTCCCTGTGCTTACTGCTGTTTCTTCCATATGCCGGTAATGGGCTGAAAACGGCTGTTTTGGGACTCTGCAGAGAAAGCGTTTGCAGACTGCTGAATCCACACACGGGTTTAACTCTGGAAGTTGAGTGCACACATTGACAACCGTTCTGTTAGATAGCTGCGTTTTGGATTTAGAAGCAGATATTTCCCTGGGCTTACTGCTGTTTCTTCCATATGCCGGTAATGGGCTGAAAACGCCTGTTTTGGGACTCTGCAGAGAAAGTGTTTGCAGACTGCTGAATCCACACACGGGTTTAACTCTGGAAGTTGAGTGCACAAATTGACAACCGTTCTGTTAGATAGCTGCGTTTTGGATTTAGAAGCAGATATTTCCCTGTGCTTACTGCTGTTTCTTCCATATGCCGGTAATGGGCTGAAAACGCCTGTTTTGGGACTCTGCAGAGAAAGTGTTTGCAGACTGCTGAATCCACACACGGGTTTAACTCTGGAAGTTGAGTGCACACATTGACAACCGTTCTGTTAGATAGCTGCGTTTTGGATTTAGAAGCAGATATTTCCCTGTGCTTACTGGTGTTTCTTCCATATGCCGGTAATGGGCTGAAAACGCCTGTTTTGGGACTCTGCAGAGAAAGTGTTTGCAGACTGCTGAATCCACACACGGGTTTAACTCTGGAAGTTGAGTGAACACATTGACAACCGTTCTGTTAGATAGCTGCGTTTTGGATTTAGAAGCAGATATTTCCCTGTGCTTACTGCTGTTTCTTCCATATGCCGGTAATGGGCTGAAAACGCCTGTTTTGGGACTCTGCAGAGAAAGTGTTTGCAGACTGCTGAATCCACACACGGGTTTAACTCTGGAAGTTGAGTGCACACATTGACAACCGTTCTGTTAGATAGCTGCGTTTTGGATTTAGAAGCAGATATTTCCCTGTGCTTACTGCTGTTTCTTCCATATGCCGGTAATGGGCTGAAAACGCCTGTTTTGGGACTCTGCAGAGAAAGTGTTTGCAGACTGCTGAATCCACACACGTGTTTAACTCTGGAAGTTGAGTGCACACATTGACAACCGTTCTGTTAGATAGCTGCGTTTTGGATTTAGAAGCAGATATTTCCCTGTGCTTACTGCTGTTTCTTCCATATGCCGGTAATGGGTTGAAAACGCCTGTTTTGGGACTCTGCAGAGAAAGTGTTTGCAGACTGCTGAATCCACACACGGGTTTAACTCTGGAAGTTGAGTGCACACATTGACAACCGTTCTGTTAGATAGCTGCGTTTTGGATTTAGAAGCAGATATTTCCCTGGGCTTACTGCTGTTTCTTCCATATGCCTGTAATGGGCTGAAAACGCCTGTTTTGGGACTCTGCAGAGAAAGTGTTTGCAGACTGCTGAATCCACACACGGGTTTAACTCTGGAAGTTGAGTGCACACATTGACAACCGTTCTGTTAGATAGCTGCGTTTTGGATTTAGAAGCAGATATTTCCCTGTGCTTACTGCTGTTTCTTCCATATGCCGGTAATGGGATGAAAACGCCTGTTTTGGGACTCTGCAGAGAAAGCGTTTGCAGACTGCTGAATCCACACACGGGTTTAACTCTGGAAGTTGAGTGCACACATTGACAACCGTTCTGTTAGATAGCTGCGTTTTGGATTTAGAAGCAGATATTTCCCTGTGCTTACTGCTGTTTCTTCCATATGCCGGTAACGGACTGAAAACGCCTGTTTTGGGACTCTGCAGAGAAAGTGTTTGCAGACTGCTGCATCCACACACGGGTTTAACTCTGGAAGTTGAGTGCACACATTGACAACCGTTCTGTTAGATAGCTGCGTTTTGGATTTAGAAGCAGATATTTCCCTGGGCTTACTGCTGTTTCTTCCATATGCTGGTAATGGGCTGAAAACGCCTGTTTTGGGACTCTGCAGAGAAAGTGTTTGCAGACTGCTGAATCCACACACGGGTTTAACTCTGGAAGTTGAGTGCACACATTGACAACCGTTCTGTTAGATAGCTGCGTTTTGGATTTAGAAGCAGATATTTCCCTGTGCTTACTGCTGTTTCTTCCATATGCCGGTAATGGGCTGAAAACGCCTGTTTTGGGACTCTGCAGAGAAAGCGTTTGCAGACTGCTGAATCCACACACGGGTTTAACTCTGGAAGTTGAGTGCACCCATTGACAACCGTTCTGTTAGATAGCTGCGTTTTGGATTTAGAAGCAGATATTTCCCTGTGCTTACTGCTGTTTCTTCCATATGCCGGTAATGGGCTGAAAACGGCTGTTTTGGGACTCTGCAGAGAAAGCGTTTGCAGACTGCTGAATCCACACACGGGTTTAACTCTGGAAGTTGAGTGCACACATTGACAACCGTTCTGTTAGATAGCTGCGTTTTGGATTTAGAAGCAGATATTTCCCTGTGCTTACTGCTGTTTCTTCCATATGCCGGTAATGGGCTGAAAACGCCTGTTTTGGGACTCTGCAGAGAAAGTGTTTGCAGACTGCTGAATCCACACACGGGTTTAACTCTGGAAGTTGAGTGCACACATTGACAACCGTTCTGTTAGATAGCTGCGTTTTGGATTTAGAAGCAGATATTTCCCTGTGCTTACTGCTGTTTCTTCCATATGCCGGTAATGGGCTGAAAACGCCTGTTTTGGGACTCTGCAGAGAAAGCGTTTGCAGACTGCTGAATCCACACACGGGTTTAACTCTGGAAGTTGAGTGCACACATTGACAACCGTTCTGTTAGATAGCTGCGTTTTGGATTTAGAAGCAGATATTTCCCTGTGCTTACTGCTGTTTCTTCCATATGCCGGTAATGGGCTGAAAACGGCTGTTTTGGGACTCTGCAGAGAAAGCGTTTGCAGACTGCTGAATCCACACACGGGTTTAACTCTGGAAGTTGAGTGCACACATTGACAACCGTTCTGTTAGATAGCTGCGTTTTGGATTTAGAAGCAGATATTTCCCTGGGCTTACTGCTGTTTCTTCCATATGCCGGTAATGGGCTGAAAACGACTGTTTTGGGACTCTGCAGAGAAAGTGTTTGCAGACTGCTGAATCCACACACGGGTTTAACTCTGGAAGTTGAGTGCACAAATTGACAACCGTTCTGTTAGATAGCTGCGTTTTGGATTTAGAAGCAGATATTTCCCTGTGCTTACTGCTGTTTCTTCCATATGCCGGTAATGGGCTGAAAACGCCTGTTTTGGGACTCTGCAGAGAAAGTGTTTGCAGACTGCTGAATCCACACACGGGTTTAACTCTGGAAGTTGAGTGCACACATTGACAACCGTTCTGTTAGATAGCTGCGTTTTGGATTTAGAAGCAGATATTTCCCTGTGCTTACTGCTGTTTCTTCCATATGCCGGTAATGGGCTGAAAACGCCTGTTTTGGGACTCTGCAGAGAAAGCGTTTGCAGACTGCTGAATCCACACACGGGTTTAACTCTGGAAGTTGAGTGCACCCATTGACAACCGTTCTGTTAGATAGCTGCGTTTTGGATTTAGAAGCAGATATTTCCCTGTGCTTACTGCTGTTTCTTCCATATGCCGGTAATGGGCTGAAAACGGCTGTTTTGGGACTCTGCAGAGAAAGCGTTTGCAGACTGCTGAATCCACACACGGGTTTAACTCTGGAAGTTGAGTGCACACATTGACAACCGTTCTGTTAGATAGCTGCGTTTTGGATTTAGAAGCAGATATTTCCCTGTGCTTACTGCTGTTTCTTCCATATGCCGGTAATGGGCTGAAAACGCCTGTTTTGGGACTCTGCAGAGAAAGTGTTTGCAGACTGCTGAATCCACACACGGGTTTAACTCTGGAAGTTGAGTGCACACATTGACAACCGTTCTGTTAGATAGCTGCGTTTTGGATTTAGAAGCAGATATTTCCCTGTGCTTACTGCTGTTTCTTCCATATGCCGGTAATGGGCTGAAAACGCCTGTTTTGGGACTCTGCAGAGAAAGCGTTTGCAGACTGCTGAATCCACACACGGGTTTAACTCTGGAAGTTGAGTGCACCCATTGACAACCGTTCTGTTAGATAGCTGCGTTTTGGATTTAGAAGCAGATATTTCCCTGTGCTTACTGCTGTTTCTTCCATATGCCGGTAATGGGCTGAAAACGGCTGTTTTGGGACTCTGCAGAGAAAGCGTTTGCAGACTGCTGAATCCACACACGGGTTTAACTCTGGAAGTTGAGTGCACACATTGACAACCGTTCTGTTAGATAGCTGCGTTTTGGATTTAGAAGCAGATATTTCCCTGGGCTTACTGCTGTTTCTTCCATATGCCGGTAATGGGCTGAAAACGACTGTTTTGGGACTCTGCAGAGAAAGTGTTTGCAGACTGCTGAATCCACACACGGGTTTAACTCTGGAAGTTGAGTGCACAAATTGACAACCGTTCTGTTAGATAGCTGCGTTTTGGATTTAGAAGCAGATATTTCCCTGTGCTTACTGCTGTTTCTTCCATATGCCGGTAATGGGCTGAAAACGCCTGTTTTGGGACTCTGCAGAGAAAGTGTTTGCAGACTGCTGAATCCACACACGGGTTTAACTCTGGAAGTTGAGTGCACACATTGACAACCGTTCTGTTAGATAGCTGCGTTTTGGATTTAGAAGCAGATATTTCCCTGTGCTTACTGCTGTTTCTTCCATATGCCGGTAATGGGTTGAAAACGCCTGTTTTGGGACTCTGCAGAGAAAGTGTTTGCAGACTGCTGAATCCACACACGGGTTTAACTCTGGAAGTTGAGTGCACACATTGACAACCTTTCTGTTAGATAGCTGCGTTTTGGATTTAGAAGCAGATATTTCCCTGTGCTTACTGCTGTTTCTTCCATATGCCGGTAATGGGCTGAAAACGCCTGTTTTGGGACTCTGCAGAGAAAGTGTTTGCAGACTGCTGAATCCACACACGGGTTTAACTCTGGAAGTTGAGTGAACACATTGACAACCGTTCTGTTAGATAGCTGCGTTTTGGATTTAGAAGCAGATATTTCCCTGGGCTTACTGCTGTTTCTTCCATATGCCGGTAATGGGCTGAAAACGCCTGTTTTGGGACTCTGCAGAGAAAGTGTTTGCAGACTGCTGAATCCACACACGGGTTTAACTCTGGAAGTTGAGTGCACACATTGACAACCGTTCTGTTAGATAGCTGCGTTTTGGATTTAGAAGCAGATATTTCCCTGTGCTTACTGCTGTTACTTCCATATGCCGGTAATGGGCTGAAAACGCCTGTTTTGGGACTCTGCAGAGAAAGTGTTTGTAGACTGCTGAATCCACACACGGGTTTAACTCTGGAAGTTGAGTGCACCCATTGACAACCGTTCGGTTAGATAGCTGCGTTTTGGATTTAGAAGCAGATATTTCCCTGTGCTTACTGCTGTTTCTTCCATATGCCGGTAATGGGCTGAAAACGCCTGTTTTGGGACTCTGCAGAGAAAGTGTTTGCAGACTGCTGAATCCACACACGGGTTTAACTCTGGAAGTTGAGTGCACACATTGACAACCGTTCTGTTAGATAGCTGCGTTTTGGATTTAGAAGCAGATATTTCCCTGTGCTTACTGGTGTTTCTTCCATATGCCGGTAATGGGCTGAAAACGCCTGTTTTGGGACTCTGCAGAGAAAGTGTTTGCAGACTGCTGAATCCACACACGGGTTTAACTCTGGAAGTTGAGTGAACACATTGACAACCGTTCTGTTAGATAGCTGCGTTTTGGATTTAGAAGCAGATATTTCCCTGTGCTTACTGCTGTTTCTTCCATATGCCGGTAATGGGCTGAAAACGCCTGTTTTGGGACTCTGCAGAGAAAGTGTTTGCAGACTGCTGAATCCACACACGGGTTTAACTCTGGAAGTTGAGTGCACACATTGACAACCGTTCTGTTAGATAGCTGCGTTTTGGATTTAGAAGCAGATATTTCCCTGTGCTTACTGCTGTTTCTTCCATATGCCGGTAATGGGCTGAAAACGCCTGTTTTGGGACTCTGCAGAGAAAGTGTTTGCAGACTGCTGAATCCACACACGGGTTTAACTCTGGAAGTTGAGTGCACACATTGACAACCGTTCTGTTAGATAGCTGCGTTTTGGATTTAGAAGCAGATATTTCCCTGTGCTTACTGCTGTTTCTTCCATATGCCGGTAATGGGTTGAAAACGCCTGTTTTGGGACTCTGCAGAGAAAGTGTTTGCAGACTGCTGAATCCACACACGGGTTTAACTCTGGAAGTTGAGTGCACACATTGACAACCGTTCTGTTAGATAGCTGCGTTTTGGATTTAGAAGCAGATATTTCCCTGGGCTTACTGCTGTTTCTTCCATATGCCTGTAATGGGCTGAAAACGCCTGTTTTGGGACTCTGCAGAGAAAGTGTTTGCAGACTGCTGAATCCACACACGGGTTTAACTCTGGAAGTTGAGTGCACACATTGACAACCGTTCTGTTAGATAGCTGCGTTTTGGATTTAGAAGCAGATATTTCCCTGTGCTTACTGCTGTTTCTTCCATATGCCGGTAATGGGATGAAAACGCCTGTTTTGGGACTCTGCAGAGAAAGCGTTTGCAGACTGCTGAATCCACACACGGGTTTAACTCTGGAAGTTGAGTGCACACATTGACAACCGTTCTGTTAGATAGCTGCGTTTTGGATTTAGAAGCAGATATTTCCCTGTGCTTACTGCTGTTTCTTCCATATGCCGGTAACGGACTGAAAACGCCTGTTTTGGGACTCTGCAGAGAAAGTGTTTGCAGACTGCTGCATCCACACACGGGTTTAACTCTGGAAGTTGAGTGCACACATTGACAACCGTTCTGTTAGATAGCTGCGTTTTGGATTTAGAAGCAGATATTTCCCTGGGCTTACTGCTGTTTCTTCCATATGCTGGTAATGGGCTGAAAACGCCTGTTTTGGGACTCTGCAGAGAAAGCGTTTGCAGACTGCTGAATCCACACACGGGTTTAACTCTGGAAGTTGAGTGCACACATTGACAACCGTTCTGTTAGATAGCTGCGTTTTGGATTTAGAAGCAGATATTTCCCTGTGCTTACTGCTGTTTCTTCCATATGCCGGTAATGGGCTGAAAACGCCTGTTTTGGGACTCTGCAGAGAAAGCGTTTGCAGACTGCTGAATCCACACACGGGTTTAACTCTGGAAGTTGAGTGCACCCATTGACAACCGTTCTGTTAGATAGCTGCGTTTTGGATTTAGAAGCAGATATTTCCCTGTGCTTACTGCTGTTTCTTCCATATGCCGGTAATGGGCTGAAAACGGCTGTTTTGGGACTCTGCAGAGAAAGCGTTTGCAGACTGCTGAATCCACACACGGGTTTAACTCTGGAAGTTGAGTGCACACATTGACAACCGTTCTGTTAGATAGCTGCGTTTTGGATTTAGAAGCAGATATTTCCCTGTGCTTACTGCTGTTTCTTCCATATGCCGGTAATGGGCTGAAAACGCCTGTTTTGGGACTCTGCAGAGAAAGTGTTTGCAGACTGCTGAATCCACACACGGGTTTAACTCTGGAAGTTGAGTGCACACATTGACAACCGTTCTGTTAGATAGCTGCGTTTTGGATTTAGAAGCAGATATTTCCCTGTGCTTACTGCTGTTTCTTCCATATGCCGGTAATGGGCTGAAAACGCCTGTTTTGCGACTCTGCAGAGAAAGCGTTTGCAGACTGCTGAATCCACACACGGGTTTAACTCTGGAAGTTGAGTGCACCCATTGACAACCGTTCTGTTAGATAGCTGCGTTTTGGATTTAGAAGCAGATATTTCCCTGTGCTTACTGCTGTTTCTTCCATATGCCGGTAATGGGCTGAAAACGGCTGTTTTGGGACTCTGCAGAGAAAGCGTTTGCAGACTGCTGAATCCACACACGGGTTTAACTCTGGAAGTTGAGTGCACACATTGACAACCGTTCTGTTAGATAGCTGCGTTTTGGATTTAGAAGCAGATATTTCCCTGGGCTTACTGCTGTTTCTTCCATATGCCGGTAATGGGCTGAAAACGCCTGTTTTGGGACTCTGCAGAGAAAGTGTTTGCAGACTGCTGAATCCACACACGGGTTTAACTCTGGAAGTTGAGTGCACACATTGACAACCGTTCTGTTAGATAGCTGCGTTTTGGATTTAGAAGCAGATATTTCCCTGTGCTTACTGCTGTTTCTTCCATATGCCGGTAATGGGCTGAAAACGCCTGTTTTGGGACTCTGCAGAGAAAGTGTTTGCAGACTGCTGAATCCACACACGGGTTTAACTCTGGAAGTTGAGTGCACCCATTGACAACCGTTCTGTTAGATAGCTGCGTTTTGGATTTAGAAGCAGATATTTCCCTGTGCTTACTGCTGTTTCTTACATATGCCGGTAATGGGCTGAAAACGCCTGTTTTGGGACTCTGCAGAGAAAGTGTTTGCAGACTGCTGAATCCACACACGGGTTTAACTCTGGAAGTTGAGTGCACACATTGACAACCGTTCTGTTAGATAGCTGCGTTTTGGATTTAGAAGCAGATATTTCCCTGTGCTTACTGCTGTTTCTTCCATATGCCGGTAATGGGCTGAAAACGCCTGTTTTGGGACTCTGCAGAGAAAGTGTTTGCAGACTGCTGAATCCACACACGGGTTTAACTCTGGAAGTTGAGTGCACACATTGACAACCGTTCTGTTAGATAGCTGCGTTTTGGATTTAGAAGCAGATATTTCCCTGTGCTTACTGCTGTTTCTTCCATATGCCGGTAATGGGTTGAAAACGCCTGTTTTGGGACTCTGCAGAGAAAGTGTTTGCAGACTGCTGAATCCACACACGGGTTTAACTCTGGAAGTTGAGTGCACACATTGACAACCGTTCTGTTAGATAGCTGCGTTTTCGGTTTAGAAGCAGATATTTCCCTGTGCTTACTGCTGTTTCTTCCATATGCCGGTAATGGGCTGAAAACGCCTGTTTTGGGACTCTGCAGAGAAAGTGTTTGCAGACTGCTGAATCCACACACGGGTTTAACTCTGGAAGTTGAGTGCACAAATTGACAACCGTTCTGTTAGATAGCTGCGTTTTGGATTTAGAAGCAGATATTTCCCTGTGCTTACTGCTGTTTCTTCCATATGCCGGTAATGGGCTGAAAACGCCTGTTTTGGGACTCTGCATAGAAAGTGTTTGCAGACTGCTGAATCCACACACGGGTTTAACTCTGGAAGTTGAGTGCACACATTGACAACCGTTCTGTTAGATAGCTGCGTTTTGGATTTAGAAGCAGATATTTCCCTGTGCTTACTGCTGTTTCTTCCATATGCCGGTAATGGGTTGAAAACGCCTGTTTTGGGACTCTGCAGAGAAAGTGTTTGCAGACTGCTGAATCCACACACGGGTTTAACTCTGGAAGTTGAGTGCACACATTGACAACCTTTCTGTTAGATAGCTGCGTTTTGGATTTAGAAGCAGATATTTCCCTGTGCTTACTGCTGTTTCTTCCATATGCCGGTAATGGGCTGAAAACGCCTGTTTTGGGACTCTGCAGAGAAAGTGTTTGCAGACTGCTGAATCCACACACGGGTTTAACTCTGGAAGTTGAGTGCACACATTGACAACCGTTCTGTTAGATAGCTGCGTTTTGGATTTAGAAGCAGATATTTCCCTGGGCTTACTGCTGTTTCTTCCATATGCCGGTAATGGGCTGAAAACGCCTGTTTTGGGACTCTGCAGAGAAAGTGTTTGCAGACTGCTGAATCCACACACGGGTTTAACTCTGGAAGTTGAGTGCACACATTGACAACCGTTCTGTTAGATAGCTGCGTTTTGGATTTAGAAGCAGATATTTCCCTGTGCTTACTGCTGTTTCTTCCATATGCCGGTAATGGGCTGAAAACGCCTGTTTTGGGACTCTGCAGAGAAAGCGTTTGCAGACTGCTGAATCCACACACGGGTTTAACTCTGGAAGTTGAGTGCACCCATTGACAACCGTTCTGTTAGATAGCTGCGTTTTGGATTTAGAAGCAGATATTTCCCTGTGCTTACTGCTGTTTCTTCCATATGCCGGTAATGGGCTGAAAACGGCTGTTTTGGGACTCTGCAGAGAAAGCGTTTGCAGACTGCTGAATCCACACACGGGTTTAACTCTGGAAGTTGAGTGCACACATTGACAACCGTTCTGTTAGATAGCTGCGTTTTGGATTTAGAAGCAGATATTTCCCTGTGCTTACTGCTGTTTCTTCCATATGCCGGTAATGGGCTGAAAACGCCTGTTTTGGGACTCTGCAGAGAAAGTGTTTGCAGACTGCTGAATCCACACACGGGTTTAACTCTGGAAGTTGAGTGCACACATTGACAACCGTTCTGTTAGATAGCTGCGTTTTGGATTTAGAAGCAGATATTTCCCTGTGCTTACTGCTGTTTCTTCCATATGCCGGTAATGGGCTGAAAACGCCTGTTTTGGGACTCTGCAGAGAAAGCGTTTGCAGACTGCTGAATCCACACACGGGTTTAACTCTGGAAGTTGAGTGCACCCATTGACAACCGTTCTGTTAGATAGCTGCGTTTTGGATTTAGAAGCAGATATTTCCCTGTGCTTACTGCTGTTTCTTACATATGCCGGTAATGGGCTGAAAACGCCTGTTTTGGGACTCTGCAGAGAAAGTGTTTGCAGACTGCTGAATCCACACACGGGTTTAACTCTGGAAGTTGAGTGCACACATTGACAACCGTTCTGTTAGATAGCTGCGTTTTGGATTTAGAAGCAGATATTTCCCTGTGCTTACTGCTGTTTCTTCCATATGCCGGTAATGGGCTGAAAACGCCTGTTTTGGGACTCTGCAGAGAAAGTGTTTGCAGACTGCTGAATCCACACACGGGTTTAACTCTGGAAGTTGAGTGCACACATTGACAACCGTTCTGTTAGATAGCTGCGTTTTGGATTTAGAAGCAGATATTTCCCTGTGCTTACTGCTGTTTCTTCCATATGCCGGTAATGGGTTGAAAACGCCTGTTTTGGGACTCTGCAGAGAAAGTGTTTGCAGACTGCTGAATCCACACACGGGTTTAACTCTGGAAGTTGAGTGCACACATTGACAACCGTTCTGTTAGATAGCTGCGTTTTCGGTTTAGAAGCAGATATTTCCCTGTGCTTACTGCTGTTTCTTCCATATGCCGGTAATGGGCTGAAAACGCCTGTTTTGGGACTCTGCAGAGAAAGTGTTTGCAGACTGCTGAATCCACACACGGGTTTAACTCTGGAAGTTGAGTGCACAAATTGACAACCGTTCTGTTAGATAGCTGCGTTTTGGATTTAGAAGCAGATATTTCCCTGTGCTTACTGCTGTTTCTTCCATATGCCGGTAATGGGCTGAAAACGCCTGTTTTGGGACTCTGCATAGAAAGTGTTTGCAGACTGCTGAATCCACACACGGGTTTAACTCTGGAAGTTGAGTGCACACATTGACAACCGTTCTGTTAGATAGCTGCGTTTTGGATTTAGAAGCAGATATTTCCCTGTGCTTACTGCTGTTTCTTCCATATGCCGGTAATGGGTTGAAAACGCCTGTTTTGGGACTCTGCAGAGAAAGTGTTTGCAGACTGCTGAATCCACACACGGGTTTAACTCTGGAAGTTGAGTGCACACATTGACAACCTTTCTGTTAGATAGCTGCGTTTTGGATTTAGAAGCAGATATTTCCCTGTGCTTACTGCTGTTTCTTCCATATGCCGGTAATGGGCTGAAAACGCCTGTTTTGGGACTCTGCAGAGAAAGTGTTTGCAGACTGCTGAATCCACACACGGGTTTAACTCTGGAAGTTGAGTGCACACATTGACAACCGTTCTGTTAGATAGCTGCGTTTTGGATTTAGAAGCAGATATTTCCCTGTGCTTACTGCTGTTTCTTCCATATGCCGGTAATGGGTTGAAAACGCCTGTTTTGGGACTCTGCAGAGAAAGTGTTTGCAGACTGCTGAATCCACACACGGGTTTAACTCTGGAAGTTGAGTGCACACATTGACAACCTTTCTGTTAGATAGCTGCGTTTTGGATTTAGAAGCAGATATTTCCCTGTGCTTACTGCTGTTTCTTCCATATGCCGGTAATGGGCTGAAAACGCCTGTTTTGGGACTCTGCAGAGAAAGTGTTTGTAGACTGCTGAATCCACACACGGGTTTAACTCTGGAAGTTGAGTGCACCCATTGACAACCGTTCGGTTAGATAGCTGCGTTTTGGATTTAGAAGCAGATATTTCCCTGTGCTTACTGCTGTTTCTTCCATATGCCGGTAATGGGCTGAAAACGCCTGTTTTGGGACTCTGCAGAGAAAGTGTTTGCAGACTGCTGAATCCACACACGGGTTTAACTCTGGAAGTTGAGTGCACACATTGACAACCGTTCTGTTAGATAGCTGCGTTTTCGGTTTAGAAGCAGATATTTCCCTGTGCTTACTGCTGTTTCTTCCATATGCCGGTAATGGGCTGAAAACGCCTGTTTTGGGACTCTGCAGAGAAAGTGTTTGCAGACTGCTGAATCCACACACGGGTTTAACTCTGGAAGTTGAGTGCACAAATTGACAACCGTTCTGTTAGATAGCTGCGTTTTGGATTTAGAAGCAGATATTTCCCTGTGCTTACTGCTGTTTCTTCCATATGCCGGTAATGGGCTGAAAACGCCTGTTTTGGGACTCTGCATAGAAAGTGTTTGCAGACTGCTGAATCCACACACGGGTTTAACTCTGGAAGTTGAGTGCACACATTGACAACCGTTCTGTTAGATAGCTGCGTTTTGGATTTAGAAGCAGATATTTCCCTGTGCTTACTGCTGTTTCTTCCATATGCCGGTAATGGGTTGAAAACGCCTGTTTTGGGACTCTGCAGAGAAAGTGTTTGCAGACTGCTGAATCCACACACGGGTTTAACTCTGGAAGTTGAGTGCACACATTGACAACCTTTCTGTTAGATAGCTGCGTTTTGGATTTAGAAGCAGATATTTCCCTGTGCTTACTGCTGTTTCTTCCATATGCCGGTAATGGGCTGAAAACGCCTGTTTTGGGACTCTGCAGAGAAAGTGTTTGCAGACTGCTGAATCCACACACGGGTTTAACTCTGGAAGTTGAGTGCACACATTGACAACCGTTCTGTTAGATAGCTGCGTTTTGGATTTAGAAGCAGATATTTCCCTGTGCTTACTGCTGTTTCTTCCATATGCCGGTAATGGGTTGAAAACGCCTGTTTTGGGACTCTGCAGAGAAAGTGTTTGCAGACTGCTGAATCCACACACGGGTTTAACTCTGGAAGTTGAGTGCACACATTGACAACCTTTCTGTTAGATAGCTGCGTTTTGGATTTAGAAGCAGATATTTCCCTGTGCTTACTGCTGTTTCTTCCATATGCCGGTAATGGGCTGAAAACGCCTGTTTTGGGACTCTGCAGAGAAAGTGTTTGTAGACTGCTGAATCCACACACGGGTTTAACTCTGGAAGTTGAGTGCACCCATTGACAACCGTTCGGTTAGATAGCTGCGTTTTGGATTTAGAAGCAGATATTTCCCTGTGCTTACTGCTGTTTCTTCCATATGCCGGTAATGGGCTGAAAACGCCTGTTTTGGGACTCTGCAGAGAAAGTGTTTGCAGACTGCTGAATCCACACACGGGTTTAACTCTGGAAGTTGAGTGCACACATTGACAACCGTTCTGTTAGATAGCTGCGTTTTGGATTTAGAAGCAGATATTTCCCTGTGCTTACTGCTGTTTCTTCCATATGCCGGTAATGGGTTGAAAACGCCTGTTTTGGGACTCTGCAGAGAAAGTGTTTGCAGACTGCTGAATCCACACACGGGTTTAACTCTGGAAGTTGAGTGCACACATTGACAACCGTTCTGTTAGATAGCTGCGTTTTGGATTTAGAAGCAGATATTTCCCTGGGCTTACTGCTGTTTCTTCCATATGCCTGTAATGGGCTGAAAACGCCTGTTTTGGGACTCTGCAGAGAAAGTGTTTGCAGACTGCTGAATCCACACACGGGTTTAACTCTGGAAGTTGAGTGCACACATTGACAACCGTTCTGTTAGATAGCTGCGTTTTGGATTTAGAAGCAGATATTTCCCTGTGCTTACTGCTGTTTCTTCCATATGCCGGTAATGGGCTGAAAACGCCTGTTTTGGGACTCTGCAGAGAAAGTGTTTGCAGACTGCTGAATCCACACACGGGTTTAACTCTGGAAGTTGAGTGCACACATTGACAACCGTTCTGTTAGATAGCTGCGTTTTGGATTTAGAAGCAGATATTTCCCTGTGCTTACTGCTGTTTCTTCCATATGCCGGTAATGGGCTGAAAACGCCTGTTTTGGGACTCTGCAGAGAAAGCGTTTGCAGACTGCTGAATCCACACACGGGTTTAACTCTGGAAGTTGAGTGCACACATTGACAACCGTTCTGTTAGATAGCTGCGTTTTGGATTTAGAAGCAGATATTTCCCTGTGCTTACTGCTGTTTCTTCCATATGCCGGTAATGGGCTGAAAACGCCTGTTTTGGAACTCTGCAGAGAAAGTGTTTGCAGACTGCTGAATCCACACACGGGTTTAACTCTGGAAGTTGAGTGAACACATTGACAACCGTTCTGTTAGATAGCTGCGTTTTGGATTTAGAAGCAGATATTTCCCTGTGCTTACTGCTGTTTCTTCCATATGCCGGTAATGGGCTGAAAACGCCTGTTTTGGGACTCTGCAGAGAAAGTGTTTGCAGACTGCTGAATCCACACACGGGTTTAACTCTGGAAGTTGAGTGCACACATTGACAACCGTTCTGTTAGATAGCTGCGTTTTGGATTTAGAAGCAGATATTTCCCTGTGCTTACTGCTGTTTCTTCCATATGCCGGTAATGGGTTGAAAACGCCTGTTTTGGGACTCTGCAGAGAAAGTGTTTGCAGACTGCTGAATCCACACACGGGTTTAACTCTGGAAGTTGAGTGCACACATTGACAACCGTTCTGTTAGATAGCTGCGTTTTGGATTTAGAAGCAGATATTTCCCTGGGCTTACTGCTGTTTCTTCCATATGCCTGTAATGGGCTGAAAACGCCTGTTTTGGGACTCTGCAGAGAAAGTGTTTGCAGACTGCTGAATCCACACACGGGTTTAACTCTGGAAGTTGAGTGCACACATTGACAACCGTTCTGTTAGATAGCTGCGTTTTGGATTTAGAAGCAGATATTTCCCTGTGCTTACTGCTGTTTCTTCCATATGCCGGTAATGGGCTGAAAACGCCTGTTTTGGGACTCTGCAGAGAAAGCGTTTGCAGACTGCTGAATCCACACACGGGTTTAACTCTGGAAGTTGAGTGCACACATTGACAACCGTTCTGTTAGATAGCTGCGTTTTGGATTTAGAAGCAGATATTTCCCTGTGCTTACTGCTGTTTCTTCCATATGCCGGTAATGGGTTGAAAACGCCTGTTTTGGACTCTGCAGAGAAAGTGTTTGCAGACTGCTGCATCCACACACGGGTTTAACTCTGGAAGTTGAGTGCACACATTGACAACCGTTCTGTTAGATAGCTGCGTTTTGGATTTAGAAGCAGATATTTCCCTGGGCTTACTGCTGTTTCTTCCATATGCTGGTAATGGGCTGAAAACGCCTGTTTTGGGACTCTGCAGAGAAAGTGTTTGCAGACTGCTGAATCCACACACGGGTTTAACTCTGGAAGTTGAGTGCACACATTGACAACCGTTCTGTTAGATAGCTGCGTTTTGGATTTAGAAGCAGATATTTCCCTGTGCTTACTGCTGTTTCTTCCATATGCCGGTAATGGGCTGAAAACGCCTGTTTTGGGACTCTGCAGAGAAAGCGTTTGCAGACTGCTGAATCCACACACGGGTTTAACTCTGGAAGTTGAGTGCACCCATTGACAACCGTTCTGTTAGATAGCTGCGTTTTGGATTTAGAAGCAGATATTTCCCTGTGCTTACTGCTGTTTCTTCCATATGCCGGTAATGGGCTGAAAACGGCTGTTTTGGGACTCTGCAGAGAAAGCGTTTGCAGACTGCTGAATCCACACACGGGTTTAACTCTGGAAGTTGAGTGCACACATTGACAACCGTTCTGTTAGATAGCCGCGTTTTGGATTTAGAAGCAGATATTTCCCTGTGCTTACTGCTGTTTCTTCCATATGCCGGTAATGGGCTGAAAACGCCTGTTTTGGGACTCTGCAGAGAAAGTGTTTGCAGACTGCTGAATCCACACACGGGTTTAACTCTGGAAGTTGAGTGCACCCATTGACAACCGTTCTGTTAGATAGCTGCGTTTTGGATTTAGAAGCAGATATTTCCCTGTGCTTACTGCTGTTTCTTCCATATGCCGGTAATGGGCTGAAAACGGCTGTTTTGGGACTCTGCAGAGAAAGCGTTTGCAGACTGCTGAATCCACACACGGGTTTAACTCTGGAAGTTGAGTGCACACATTGACAACCGTTCTGTTAGATAGCTGCGTTTTGGATTTAGAAGCAGATATTTCCCTGTGCTTACTGCTGTTTCTTCCATATGCCGGTAATGGGCTGAAAACGCCTGTTTTGGGACTCTGCAGAGAAAGTGTTTGCAGACTGCTGAATCCACACACGGGTTTAACTCTGGAAGTTGAGTGCACACATTGACAACCGTTCTGTTAGATAGCTGCGTTTTGGATTTAGAAGCAGATATTTCCCTGTGCTTACTGCTGTTTCTTCCATATGCCGGTAATGGGCTGAAAACGCCTGTTTTGGGACTCTGCAGAGAAAGCGTTTGCAGACTGCTGAATCCACACACGGGTTTAACTCTGGAAGTTGAGTGCACCCATTGACAACCGTTCTGTTAGATAGCTGCGTTTTGGATTTAGAAGCAGATATTTCCCTGTGCTTACTGCTGTTTCTTCCATATGCCGGTAATGGGCTGAAAACGGCTGTTTTGGGACTCTGCAGAGAAAGCGTTTGCAGACTGCTGAATCCACACACGGGTTTAACTCTGGAAGTTGAGTGCACACATTGACAACCGTTCTGTTAGATAGCTGAGTTTTGGATTTAGAAGCAGATATTTCCCTGTGCTTACTGCTGTTTCTTCCATATGCCGGTAATGGGCTGAAAACGCCTGTTTTGGGACTCTGCAGAGAAAGTGTTTGCAGACTGCTGAATCCACACACGGGTTTAACTCTGGAAGTTGAGTGCACACTTTGACAACCGTTCTGTTAGATAGCTGCGTTTTGGATTTAGAAGCAGATATTTCCCTGTGCTTACTGCTGTTTCTTCCATATGCCGGTAATGGGCTGAAAACGCCTGTTTTGGGACTCTGCAGAGAAAGTGTTTGCAGACTGCTGAATCCACACACGGGTTTAACTCTGGAAGTTGAGTGCACACATTGACAACCGTTCTGTTAGATAGCTGCGTTTTGGATTTAGAAGCAGATATTTCCCTGTGCTTACTGCTGTTTCTTCCATATGCCGGTAATGGGTTGAAAACGCCTGTTTTGGGACTCTGCAGAGAAAGTGTTTGCAGACTGCTGAATCCACACACGGGTTTAACTCTGGAAGTTGAGTGCACACATTGACAACCGTTCTGTTAGATAGCTGCGTTTTGGATTTAGAAGCAGATATTTCCCTGGGCTTACTGCTGTTTCTTCCATATGCCTGTAATGGGCTGAAAACGCCTGTTTTGGGACTCTGCAGAGAAAGTGTTTGCAGACTGCTGAATCCACACACGGGTTTAACTCTGGAAGTTGAGTGCACACATTGACAACCGTTCTGTTAGATAGCTGCGTTTTGGATTTAGAAGCAGATATTTCCCTGTGCTTACTGCTGTTTCTTCCATATGCCGGTAATGGGCTGAAAACGCCTGTTTTGGGACTCTGCAGAGAAAGCGTTTGCAGACTGCTGAATCCACACACGGGTTTAACTCTGGAAGTTGAGTGCACCCATTGACAACCGTTCTGTTAGATAGCTGCGTTTTGGATTTAGAAGCAGATATTTCCCTGTGCTTACTGCTGTTTCTTCCATATGCCGGTAACGGACTGAAAACGCCTGTTTTGGGACTCTGCAGAGAAAGTGTTTGCAGACTGCTGCATCCACACACGGGTTTAACTCTGGAAGTTGAGTGCACACATTGACAACCGTTCTGTTAGATAGCTGCGTTTTGGATTTAGAAGCAGATATTTCCCTGGGCTTACTGCTGTTTCTTCCATATGCTGGTAATGGGCTGAAAACGCCTGTTTTGGGACTCTGCAGAGAAAGTGTTTGCAGACTGCTGAATCCACACACGGGTTTAACTCTGGAAGTTGAGTGCACACATTGACAACCGTTCTGTTAGATAGCTGCGTTTTGGATTTAGAAGCAGATATTTCCCTGTGCTTACTGCTGTTTCTTCCATATGCCGGTAATGGGCTGAAAACGCCTGTTTTGGGACTCTGCAGAGAAAGCGTTTGCAGACTGCTGAATCCACACACGGGTTTAACTCTGGAAGTTGAGTGCACCCATTGACAACCGTTCTGTTAGATAGCTGCGTTTTGGATTTAGAAGCAGATATTTCCCTGTGCTTACTGCTGTTTCTTCCATATGCCGGTAATGGGCTGAAAACGGCTGTTTTGGGACTCTGCAGAGAAAGTGTTTGCAGACTGCTGAATCCACACACGGGTTTAACTCTGGAAGTTGAGTGCACACATTGACAACCGTTCTGTTAGATAGCTGCGTTTTGGATTTAGAAGCAGATATTTCCCTGTGCTTACTGCTGTTTCTTCCATATGCCGGTAATGGGTTGAAAACGCCTGTTTTGGGACTCTGCAGAGAAAGTGTTTGCAGACTGCTGAATCCACACACGGGTTTAACTCTGGAAGTTGAGTGCACCCATTGACAACCGTTCTGTTAGATAGCTGCGTTTTGGATTTAGAAGCAGATATTTCCCTGTGCTTACTGCTGTTTCTTCCATATGCCGGTAATGGGCTGAAAACGCCTGTTTTGGGACTCTGCAGAGAAAGTGTTTGCAGACTGCTGAATCCACACACGGGTTTAACTCTGGAAGTTGAGTGCACACATTGACAACCATTCTGTTAGATAGCTGCGTTTTGGATTTAGAAGCAGATATTTCCCTGGGCTTACTGCTGTTTCTTCCATATGCCGGTAATGGGTTGAAAACGCCTGTTTTGCGACTCTGCAGAGAAAGTGTTTGCAGACTGCTGAATCCACACACGGGTTTAACTCTGGAAGTTGAGTGCACACATTGACAACCGTTCTGTTAGATAGCTGCGTTTTGGATTTAGAAGCAGATATTTCCCTGGGCTTACTGCTGTTTCTTCCATATGCCGGTAATGGGCTGAAAACGCCTGTTTTGGGACTCTGCAGAGAAAGTGTTTGCAGACTGCTGAATCCACACACGGGTTTAACTCTGGAAGTTGAGTGCACACATTGACAACCGTTCTGTTAGATAGCTGCGTTTTGGATTTAGAAGCAGATATTTCCCTGTGCTTACTGCTGTTTCTTCCATATGCCGGTAATGGGTTGAAAACGCCTGTTTTGGGACTCTGCAGAGAAAGTGTTTGCAGACTGCTGAATCCACACACGGGTTTAACTCTGGAAGTTGAGTGCACACATTGACAACCGTTCTGTTAGATAGCTGCGTTTTGGATTTAGAAGCAGATATTTCCCTGGGCTTACTGCTGTTTCTTCCATATGCCTGTAATGGGCTGAAAACGCCTGTTTTGGGACTCTGCAGAGAAAGTGTTTGCAGACTGCTGAATCCACACACGGGTTTAACTCTGGAAGTTGAGTGCACACATTGACAACCGTTCTGTTAGATAGCTGCGTTTTGGATTTAGAAGCAGATATTTCCCTGTGCTTACTGCTGTTTCTTCCATATGCCGGTAATGGGCTGAAAACGCCTGTTTTGGGACTCTGCAGAGAAAGTGTTTGCAGACTGCTGAATCCACACACGGGTTTAACTCTGGAAGTTGAGTGCACACATTGACAACCGTTCTGTTAGATAGCTGCGTTTTGGATTTAGAAGCAGATATTTCCCTGTGCTTACTGCTGTTTCTTCCATATGCCGGTAATGGGCTGAAAACGCCTGTTTTGGGACTCTGCAGAGAAAGTGTTTGCAGACTGCTGAATCCACACACGGGTTTAACTCTGGAAGTTGAGTGCACACATTGACAACCGTTCTGTTAGATAGCTGCGTTTTGGATTTAGAAGCAGATATTTCCCTGTGCTTACTGCTGTTTCTTCCATATGCCGGTAATGGGTTGAAAACGCCTGTTTTGGGACTCTGCAGAGAAAGTGTTTGCAGACTGCTGAATCCACACACGGGTTTAACTCTGGAAGTTGAGTGCACACATTGACAACCGTTCTGTTAGATAGCTGCGTTTTGGATTTAGAAGCAGATATTTCCCTGGGCTTACTGCTGTTTCTTCCATATGCCTGTAATGGGCTGAAAACGCCTGTTTTGGGACTCTGCAGAGAAAGTGTTTGCAGACTGCTGAATCCACACACGGGTTTAACTCTGGAAGTTGAGTGCACACATTGACAACCGTTCTGTTAGATAGCTGCGTTTTGGATTTAGAAGCAGATATTTCCCTGTGCTTACTGCTGTTTCTTCCATATGCCGGTAATGGGCTGAAAACGCCTGTTTTGGGACTCTGCAGAGAAAGCGTTTGCAGACTGCTGAATCCACACACGGGTTTAACTCTGGAAGTTGAGTGCACCCATTGACAACCGTTCTGTTAGATAGCTGCGTTTTGGATTTAGAAGCAGATATTTCCCTGTGCTTACTGCTGTTTCTTCCATATGCCGGTAACGGACTGAAAACGCCTGTTTTGGGACTCTGCAGAGAAAGTGTTTGCAGACTGCTGCATCCACACACGGGTTTAACTCTGGAAGTTGAGTGCACACATTGACAACCGTTCTGTTAGATAGCTGCGTTTTGGATTTAGAAGCAGATATTTCCCTGGGCTTACTGCTGTTTCTTCCATATGCTGGTAATGGGCTGAAAACGCCTGTTTTGGGACTCTGCAGAGAAAGTGTTTGCAGACTGCTGAATCCACACACGGGTTTAACTCTGGAAGTTGAGTGCACACATTGACAACCGTTCTGTTAGATAGCTGCGTTTTGGATTTAGAAGCAGATATTTCCCTGTGCTTACTGCTGTTTCTTCCATATGCCGGTAATGGGCTGAAAACGCCTGTTTTGGGACTCTGCAGAGAAAGCGTTTGCAGACTGCTGAATCCACACACGGGTTTAACTCTGGAAGTTGAGTGCACCCATTGACAACCGTTCTGTTAGATAGCTGCGTTTTGGATTTAGAAGCAGATATTTCCCTGTGCTTACTGCTGTTTCTTCCATATGCCGGTAATGGGCTGAAAACGGCTGTTTTGGGACTCTGCAGAGAAAGTGTTTGCAGACTGCTGAATCCACACACGGGTTTAACTCTGGAAGTTGAGTGCACACATTGACAACCGTTCTGTTAGATAGCTGCGTTTTGGATTTAGAAGCAGATATTTCCCTGTGCTTACTGCTGTTTCTTCCATATGCCGGTAATGGGTTGAAAACGCCTGTTTTGGGACTCTGCAGAGAAAGTGTTTGCAGACTGCTGAATCCACACACGGGTTTAACTCTGGAAGTTGAGTGCACCCATTGACAACCGTTCTGTTAGATAGCTGCGTTTTGGATTTAGAAGCAGATATTTCCCTGTGCTTACTGCTGTTTCTTCCATATGCCGGTAATGGGCTGAAAACGCCTGTTTTGGGACTCTGCAGAGAAAGTGTTTGCAGACTGCTGAATCCACACACGGGTTTAACTCTGGAAGTTGAGTGCACACATTGACAACCATTCTGTTAGATAGCTGCGTTTTGGATTTAGAAGCAGATATTTCCCTGGGCTTACTGCTGTTTCTTCCATATGCCGGTAATGGGCTGAAAACGCCTGTTTTGCGACTCTGCAGAGAAAGTGTTTGCAGACTGCTGAATCCACACACGGGTTTAACTCTGGAAGTTGAGTGCACACATTGACAACCGTTCTGTTAGATAGCTGCGTTTTGGATTTAGAAGCAGATATTTCCCTGGGCTTACTGCTGTTTCTTCCATATGCCGGTAATGGGCTGAAAACGCCTGTTTTGGGACTCTGCAGAGAAAGTGTTTGCAGACTGCTGAATCCACACACGGGTTTAACTCTGGAAGTTGAGTGCACACATTGACAACCGTTCTGTTAGATAGCTGCGTTTTGGATTTAGAAGCAGATATTTCCCTGTGCTTACTGCTGTTTCTTCCATATGCCGGTAATGGGTTGAAAACGCCTGTTTTGGGACTCTGCAGAGAAAGTGTTTGCAGACTGCTGAATCCACACACGGGTTTAACTCTGGAAGTTGAGTGCACACATTGACAACCGTTCTGTTAGATAGCTGCGTTTTGGATTTAGAAGCAGATATTTCCCTGGGCTTACTGCTGTTTCTTCCATATGCCTGTAATGGGCTGAAAACGCCTGTTTTGGGACTCTGCAGAGAAAGTGTTTGCAGACTGCTGAATCCACACACGGGTTTAACTCTGGAAGTTGAGTGCACACATTGACAACCGTTCTGTTAGATAGCTGCGTTTTGGATTTAGAAGCAGATATTTCCCTGTGCTTACTGCTGTTTCTTCCATATGCCGGTAATGGGCTGAAAACGCCTGTTTTGGGACTCTGCAGAGAAAGCGTTTGCAGACTGCTGAATCCACACACGGGTTTAACTCTGGAAGTTGAGTGCACACATTGACAACCGTTCTGTTAGATAGCTGCGTTTTGGATTTAGAAGCAGATATTTCCCTGTGCTTACTGCTGTTTCTTCCATATGCCGGTAACGGACTGAAAACGCCTGTTTTGGGACTCTGCAGAGAAAGTGTTTGCAGACTGCTGCATCCACACACGGGTTTAACTCTGGAAGTTGAGTGCACACATTGACAACCGTTCTGTTAGATAGCTGCGTTTTGGATTTAGAAGCAGATATTTCCCTGGGCTTACTGCTGTTTCTTCCATATGCTGGTAATGGGCTGAAAACGCCTGTTTTGGGACTCTGCAGAGAAAGTGTTTGCAGACTGCTGAATCCACACACGGGTTTAACTCTGGAAGTTGAGTGCACACATTGACAACCGTTCTGTTAGATAGCTGCGTTTTGGATTTAGAAGCAGATATTTCCCTGTGCTTACTGCTGTTTCTTCCATATGCCGGTAATGGGCTGAAAACGCCTGTTTTGGGACTCTGCAGAGAAAGCGTTTGCAGACTGCTGAATCCACACACGGGTTTAACCCTGGAAGTTGAGTGCACCCATTGACAACCGTTCTGTTAGATAGCTGCGTTTTGGATTTAGAAGCAGATATTTCCCTGTGCTTACTGCTGTTTCTTCCATATGCCGGTAATGGGCTGAAAACGGCTGTTTTGGGACTCTGCAGAGAAAGTGTTTGCAGACTGCTGAATCCACACACGGGTTTAACTCTGGAAGTTGAGTGCACACATTGACAACCGTTCTGTTAGATAGCTGCGTTTTGGATTTAGAAGCAGATATTTCCCTGTGCTTACTGCTGTTTCTTCCATATGCCGGTAATGGGTTGAAAACGCCTGTTTTGGGACTCTGCAGAGAAAGTGTTTGCAGACTGCTGAATCCACACACGGGTTTAACTCTGGAAGTTGAGTGCACCCATTGACAACCGTTCTGTTAGATAGCTGCGTTTTGGATTTAGAAGCAGATATTTCCCTGTGCTTACTGCTGTTTCTTCCATATGCCGGTAATGGGCTGAAAACGCCTGTTTTGGGACTCTGCAGACAAAGTGTTTGCAGACTGCTGAATCCACACACGGGTTTAACTCTGGAAGTTGAGTGCACACATTGACAACCATTCTGTTAGATAGCTGCGTTTTGGATTTAGAAGCAGATATTTCCCTGGGCTTACTGCTGTTTCTTCCATATGCCGGTAATGGGCTGAAAACGCCTGTTTTGCGACTCTGCAGAGAAAGTGTTTGCAGACTGCTGAATCCACACACGGGTTTAACTCTGGAAGTTGAGTGCACACATTGACAACCGTTCTGTTAGATAGCTGCGTTTTGGATTTAGAAGCAGATATTTCCCTTTGCTTACTGCTGTTTCTTCCATATGCCGGTAATGGGCTGAAAACGCCTGTTTTGGGACTCTGCAGAGAAAGTGTTTGCAGACTGCTGAATCCACACACGGGTTTAACTCTGGAAGTTGAGTGCACCCATTGACAACCGTTCTGTTAGATAGCTGCGTTTTGGATTTAGAAGCAGATATTTCCCTGTGCTTACTGCTGTTTCTTCCATATGCCGGTAATGGGCTGAAAACGCCTGTTTTGGGACTATGCAGAGAAAGTGTTTGCAGACTGCTGAATCCACACACGGGTTTAACTCTGGAAGTTGAGTGCACACATTGACAACCGTTCTGTTAGATAGCTGCGTTTTGGATTTAGAAGCAGATATTTCCCTGTGCTTACTGCTGTTTCTTCCATATGCCGGTAATGGGCTGAAAACGCCTGTTTTGGGACTCTGCAGAGAAAGCGTTTGCAGACTGCTGAATCCACACACGGGTTTAACTCTGGAAGTTGAGTGCACCCATTGACAACCGTTCTGTTAGATAGCTGCGTTTTGGATTTAGAAGCAGATATTTCCCTGTGCTTACTGCTGTTTCTTCCATATGCCGGTAATGGGCTGAAAACGCCTGTTTTGGGACTCTGCAGAGAAAGTGTTTGCAGACTGCTGAATCCACACACGGGTTTAACTCTGGAAGTTGAGTGCACACATTGACAACCATTCTGTTAGATAGCTGCGTTTTGGATTTAGAAGCAGATATTTCCCTGTGCTTACTGCTGTTTCTTCCATATGCCGGTAATGGGTTGAAAACGCCTGTTTTGGGACTCTGCAGAGAAAGTGTTTGCAGACTGCTGAATCCACACACGGGTTTAACTCTGGAAGTTGAGTGCACCCATTGACAACCGTTCTGTTAGATAGCTGCGTTTTGGATTTAGAAGCAGATATTTCCCTGTGCTTACTGCTGTTTCTTCCATATGCCGGTAATGGGCTGAAAACGCCTGTTTTGGGACTCTGCAGAGAAAGTGTTTGCAGACTGCTGAATCCACACACGGGTTTAACTCTGGAAGTTGAGTGCACACATTGACAACCGTTCTGTTAGATAGCTGCGTTTTGGATTTAGAAGCAGATATTTCCCTGGGCTTACTGCTGTTTCTTCCATATGCCGGTAATGGGCTGAAAACGCCTGTTTTGGGACTCTGCAGAGAAAGTGTTTGCAGACTGCTGAATCCACACACGGGTTTAACTCTGGAAGTTGAGTGCACACATTGACAACCGTTCTGTTAGATAGCTGCGTTTTGGATTTAGAAGCAGATATTTCCCTGTGCTTACTGCTGTTTCTTCCATATGCCGGTAATGGGCTGAAAACGCCTGTTTTGGGACTCTGCAGAGAAAGTGTTTGCAGACTGCTGAATCCACACACGGGTTTAACTCTGGAAGTTGAGTGCACCCATTGACAACCGTTCTGTTAGATAGCTGCGTTTTGGATTTAGAAGCAGATATTTCCCTGTGCTTACTGCTGTTTCTTCCATATGCCGGTAATGGGCTGAAAACGCCTGTTTTGGGACTCTGCAGAGAAAGTGTTTGCAGACTGCTGAATCCACACACGGGTTTAACTCTGGAAGTTGAGTGCACACATTGACAACCGTTCTGTTAGATAGCTGCGTTTTGGATTTAGAAGCAGATATTTCCCTGTGCTTACTGCTGTTTCTTCCATATGCCGGTAATGGGCTGAAAACGCCTGTTTTGGGACTCTGCAGAGAAAGTGTTTGCAGACTGCTGAATCCACACACGGGTTTAACTCTGGAAGTTGAGTGCACACATTGACAACCGTTCTGTTAGATAGCTGCGTTTTGGATTTAGAAGCAGATATTTCCCTGTGCTTACTGCTGTTTCTTCCATATGCCGGTAATGGGCTGAAAACGCCTGTTTTGGGACTCTGCAGAGAAAGCGTTTGCAGACTGCTGAATCCACACACGGGTTTAACTCTGGAAGTTGAGTGCACACATTGACAACCGTTCTGTTAGATAGCTGCGTTTTGGATTTAGAAGCAGATATTTCCCTGTGCTTACTGCTGTTTCTTCCATATGCCGGTAATGGGCTGAAAACGCCTGTTTTGGGACTCTGCAGAGAAAGCGTTTGCAGACTGCTGAATGCACACACGGGTTTAACTCTGGAAGTTGAGTGCACACATTGACAACCGTTCTGTTAGATAGCTGCGTTTTGGATTTAGAAGCAGATATTTCCCTGTGCTTACTGCTGTTTCTTCCATATGCCGGTAATGGGCTGAAAACGCCTGTTTTGGGACTCTGCAGAGAAAGTGTTTGCAGACTGCTGAATCCACACACGGGTTTAACTCTGGAAGTTGAGTGCACACATTGACAACCGTTCTGTTAGATAGCTGCGTTTTGGATTTAGAAGCAGATATTTCCCTGTGCTTACTGCTGTTTCTTCCATATGCCGGTAATGGGCTGAAAACGCCTGTTTTGGGACTCTGCAGAGAAAGTGTTTGCAGACTGCTGAATCCACACACGGGTTTAACTCTGGAAGTTGAGTGCACACATTGACAACCGTTCTGTTAGATAGCT
The DNA here is from genome assembly GCF_030222135.1 of Aotus nancymaae. Taxonomy (NCBI): domain Eukaryota; kingdom Metazoa; phylum Chordata; class Mammalia; order Primates; family Aotidae; genus Aotus; species Aotus nancymaae. Next base: position 46,944 of record NW_026988946.1, on the reverse strand, counting down.
GCGTTTTGGATTTAGAAGCAGATATTTCCCTGTGCTTACTGCTGTTTCTTCCATATGCCGGTAATGGGTTGAAAACGCCTGTTTTGGGACTCTGCAGAGAAAGTGTTTGCAGACTGCTGAATCCACACACGGGTTTAACTCTGGAAGTTGAGTGCACACATTGACAACCGTTCTGTTAGATAGCTGCGTTTTGGATTTAGAAGCAGATATTTCCCTGGGCTTACTGCTGTTTCTTCCATATGCCTGTAATGGGCTGAAAACGCCTGTTTTGGGACTCTGCAGAGAAAGTGTTTGCAGACTGCTGAATCCACACACGGGTTTAACTCTGGAAGTTGAGTGCACACATTGACAACCGTTCTGTTAGATAGCTGCGTTTTGGATTTAGAAGCAGATATTTCCCTGTGCTTACTGCTGTTTCTTCCATATGCCGGTAATGGGCTGAAAACGCCTGTTTTGGGACTCTGCAGAGAAAGCGTTTGCAGACTGCTGAATCCACACACGGGTTTAACTCTGGAAGTTGAGTGCACACATTGACAACCGTTCTGTTAGATAGCTGCGTTTTGGATTTAGAAGCAGATATTTCCCTGTGCTTACTGCTGTTTCTTCCATATGCCGGTAACGGACTGAAAACGCCTGTTTTGGGGACTCTGCAGAGAAAGTGTTTGCAGACTGCTGCATCCACACACGGGTTTAACTCTGGAAGTTGAGTGCACACATTGACAACCGTTCTGTTAGATAGCTGCGTTTTGGATTTAGAAGCAGATATTTCCCTGGGCTTACTGCTGTTTCTTCCATATGCTGGTAATGGGCTGAAAACGCCTGTTTTGGGACTCTGCAGAGAAAGTGTTTGCAGACTGCTGAATCCACACACGGGTTTAACTCTGGAAGTTGAGTGCACACATTGACAACCGTTCTGTTAGATAGCTGCGTTTTGGATTTAGAAGCAGATATTTCCCTGTGCTTACTGCTGTTTCTTCCATATGCCGGTAATGGGCTGAAAACGCCTGTTTTGGGACTCTGCAGAGAAAGCGTTTGCAGACTGCTGAATCCACACACGGGTTTAACTCTGGAAGTTGAGTGCACCCATTGACACCCGTTCTGTTAGATAGCTGCGTTTTGGATTTAGAAGCAGATATTTCCCTGTGCTTACTGCTGTTTCTTCCATATGCCGGTAATGGGCTGAAAACGGCTGTTTTGGGACTCTGCAGAGAAAGTGTTTGCAGACTGCTGAATCCACACACGGGTTTAACTCTGGAAGTTGAGTGCACACATTGACAACCGTTCTGTTAGATAGCTGCGTTTTGGATTTAGAAGCAGATATTTCCCTGTGCTTACTGCTGTTTCTTCCATATGCCGGTAATGGGTTGAAAACGCCTGTTTTGGGACTCTGCAGAGAAAGTGTTTGCAGACTGCTGAATCCACACACGGGTTTAACTCTGGAAGTTGAGTGCACCCATTGACAACCGTTCTGTTAGATAGCTGCGTTTTGGATTTAGAAGCAGATATTTCCCTGTGCTTACTGCTGTTTCTTCCATATGCCGGTAATGGGCTGAAAACGCCTGTTTTGGGACTCTGCAGACAAAGTGTTTGCAGACTGCTGAATCCACACACGGGTTTAACTCTGGAAGTTGAGTGCACACATTGACAACCATTCTGTTAGATAGCTGCGTTTTGGATTTAGAAGCAGATATTTCCCTGGGCTTACTGCTGTTTCTTCCATATGCCGGTAATGGGCTGAAAACGCCTGTTTTGCGACTCTGCAGAGAAAGTGTTTGCAGACTGCTGAATCCACACACGGGTTTAACTCTGGAAGTTGAGTGCACACATTGACAACCGTTCTGTTAGATAGCTGCGTTTTGGATTTAGAAGCAGATATTTCCCTTTGCTTACTGCTGTTTCTTCCATATGCCGGTAATGGGCTGAAAACGCCTGTTTTGGGACTCTGCAGAGAAAGTGTTTGCAGACTGCTGAATCCACACACGGGTTTAACTCTGGAAGTTGAGTGCACCCATTGACAACCGTTCTGTTAGATAGCTGCGTTTTGGATTTAGAAGCAGATATTTCCCTGTGCTTACTGCTGTTTCTTCCATATGCCGGTAATGGGCTGAAAACGCCTGTTTTGGGACTATGCAGAGAAAGTGTTTGCAGACTGCTGAATCCACACACGGGTTTAACTCTGGAAGTTGAGTGCACACATTGACAACCGTTCTGTTAGATAGCTGCGTTTTGGATTTAGAAGCAGATATTTCCCTGTGCTTACTGCTGTTTCTTCCATATGCCGGTAATGGGCTGAAAACGCCTGTTTTGGGACTCTGCAGAGAAAGCGTTTGCAGACTGCTGAATCCACACACGGGTTTAACTCTGGAAGTTGAGTGCACCCATTGACAACCGTTCTGTTAGATAGCTGCGTTTTGGATTTAGAAGCAGATATTTCCCTGTGCTTACTGCTGTTTCTTCCATATGCCGGTAATGGGCTGAAAACGCCTGTTTTGGGACTCTGCAGAGAAAGTGTTTGCAGACTGCTGAATCCACACACGGGTTTAACTCTGGAAGTTGAGTGCACACATTGACAACCATTCTGTTAGATAGCTGCGTTTTGGATTTAGAAGCAGATATTTCCCTGTGCTTACTGCTGTTTCTTCCATATGCCGGTAATGGGTTGAAAACGCCTGTTTTGGGACTCTGCAGAGAAAGTGTTTGCAGACTGCTGAATCCACACACGGGTTTAACTCTGGAAGTTGAGTGCACCCATTGACAACCGTTCTGTTAGATAGCTGCGTTTTGGATTTAGAAGCAGATATTTCCCTGTGCTTACTGCTGTTTCTTCCATATGCCGGTAATGGGCTGAAAACGCCTGTTTTGGGACTCTGCAGAGAAAGTGTTTGCAGACTGCTGAATCCACACACGGGTTTAACTCTGGAAGTTGAGTGCACACATTGACAACCGTTCTGTTAGATAGCTGCGTTTTGGATTTAGAAGCAGATATTTCCCTGGGCTTACTGCTGTTTCTTCCATATGCCGGTAATGGGCTGAAAACGCCTGTTTTGGGACTCTGCAGAGAAAGTGTTTGCAGACTGCTGAATCCACACACGGGTTTAACTCTGGAAGTTGAGTGCACACATTGACAACCGTTCTGTTAGATAGCTGCGTTTTGGATTTAGAAGCAGATATTTCCCTGTGCTTACTGCTGTTTCTTCCATATGCCGGTAATGGGCTGAAAACGCCTGTTTTGGGACTCTGCAGAGAAAGTGTTTGCAGACTGCTGAATCCACACACGGGTTTAACTCTGGAAGTTGAGTGCACCCATTGACAACCGTTCTGTTAGATAGCTGCGTTTTGGATTTAGAAGCAGATATTTCCCTGTGCTTACTGCTGTTTCTTCCATATGCCGGTAATGGGCTGAAAACGCCTGTTTTGGGACTCTGCAGAGAAAGTGTTTGCAGACTGCTGAATCCACACACGGGTTTAACTCTGGAAGTTGAGTGCACACATTGACAACCGTTCTGTTAGATAGCTGCGTTTTGGATTTAGAAGCAGATATTTCCCTGTGCTTACTGCTGTTTCTTCCATATGCCGGTAATGGGCTGAAAACGCCTGTTTTGGGACTCTGCAGAGAAAGTGTTTGCAGACTGCTGAATCCACACACGGGTTTAACTCTGGAAGTTGAGTGCACACATTGACAACCGTTCTGTTAGATAGCTGCGTTTTGGATTTAGAAGCAGATATTTCCCTGTGCTTACTGCTGTTTCTTCCATATGCCGGTAATGGGTTGAAAACGCCTGTTTTGGGACTCTGCAGAGAAAGTGTTTGCAGACTGCTGAATCCACACACGGGTTTAACTCTGGAAGTTGAGTGCACACATTGACAACCGTTCTGTTAGATAGCTGCGTTTTCGGTTTAGAAGCAGATATTTCCCTGTGCTTACTGCTGTTTCTTCCATATGCCGGTAATGGGCTGAAAACGCCTGTTTTGGGACTCTGCAGAGAAAGTGTTTGCAGACTGCTGAATCCACACACGGGTTTAACTCTGGAAGTTGAGTGCACACATTGACAACCGTTCTGTTAGATAGCTGCGTTTTGGATTTAGAAGCAGATATTTCCCTGTGCTTACTGCTGTTTCTTCCATATGCCGGTAATGGGCTGAAAACGCCTGTTTTGGGACTCTGCAGACAAAGTGTTTGCAGACTGCTGAATCCACACACGGGTTTAACTCTGGAAGTTGAGTGCACACATTGACAACCGTTCTGTTAGATAGCTGCGTTTTGGATTTAGAAGCAGATATTTCCCTGTGCTTACTGCTGTTTCTTCCATATGCCGGTAATGGGCTGAAAACGCCTGTTTTGGGACTCTGCAGACAAAGTGTTTGCAGACTGCTGAATCCACACACGGGTTTAACTCTGGAAGTTGAGTGCACACATTGACAACCGTTCTGTTAGATAGCTGCGTTTTGGATTTAGAAGCAGATATTTCCCTGTGCTTACTGCTGTTTCTTCCATATGCCGGTAATGGGCTGAAAACGCCTGTTTTGGGACTCTGCAGAGAAAGTGTTTGCAGACTGCTGAATCCACACACGGGTTTAACTCTGGAAGTTGAGTGCACACATTGACAACCGTTCTGTTAGATAGCTGCGTTTTGGATTTAGAAGCAGATATTTCCCTGGGCTTACTGCTGTTTCTTCCATATGCCGGTAATGGGCTGAAAACGCCTGTTTTGGGACTCTGCAGAGAAAGTGTTTGCAGACTGCTGAATCCACACACGGGTTTAACTCTGGAAGTTGAGTGCACACATTGACAACCGTTCTGTTAGATAGCTGCGTTTTGGATTTAGAAGCAGATATTTCCCTGGGCTTACTGCTGTTTCTTCCATATGCCGGTAATGGGCTGAAAACGCCTGTTTTGGGACTCTGCAGAGAAAGTGTTTGCAGACTGCTGAATCCACACACGGGTTTAACTCTGGAAGTTGAGTGCACACATTGACAACCGTTCTGTTAGATAGCTGCGTTTTGGATTTAGAAGCAGATATTTCCCTGTGCTTACTGCTGTTTCTTCCATATGCCGGTAATGGGCTGAAAACGCCTGTTTTGGGACTCTGCAGAGAAAGTGTTTGCAGACTGCTGAATCCACACACGGGTTTAACTCTGGAAGTTGAGTGCACCCATTGACAACCATTCTGTTAGATAGCTGCGTTTTGGATTTAGAAGCAGATATTTCCCTGTGCTTACTGCTGTTTCTTCCATATGCCGGTAATGGGCTGAAAACGCCTGTTTTGGGACTCTGCAGAGAAAGTGTTTGCAGACTGCTGAATCCACACACGGGTTTAACTCTGGAAGTTGAGTGCACACATTGACAACCGTTCTGTTAGATAGCTGCGTTTTGGATTTAGAAGCAGATATTTCCCTGTGCTTACTGCTGTTTCTTCCATATGCCGGTAATGGGCGGAAAACGCCTGTTTTGGGACTCTGCAGAGAAAGCGTTTGCAGACTGCTGAGTCCACACACGGGTTTAACTCTGGAAGTTGAGTGCACCCATTGACAACCGTTCTGTTAAATAGCTGCGTTTTGGATTTAGAAGCAGATATTTCCCTGTGCTTACTGCTGTTTCTTCCATATGCCGGTAATGGGCTGAAAACGCCTGTTTTGGGACTCTGCAGAGAAAGTGTTTGCAGACTGCTGAATCCACACACGGGTTTAACTCTGGAAGTTGAGTGCACACATTGACAACCGTTCTGTTAGATAGCTGCGTTTTGGATTTAGAAGCAGATATTTCCCTGTGCTTACTGCTGTTTCTTCCATATGCCGGTAATGGGCTGAAAACGCCTGTTTTGGGACTCTGCAGAGAAAGTGTTTGCAGACTGCTGAATCCACACACGGGTTTAACTCTGGAAGTTGAGTGCACACATTGACAACCGTTCTGTTAGATAGCTGCGTTTTGGATTTAGAAGCAGATATTTCCCTGGGCTTACTGCTGTTTCTTCCATATGCCGGTAATGGGCTGAAAACGCCTGTTTTGGGACTCTGCAGAGAAAGTGTTTGCAGACTGCTGAATCCACACACGGGTTTAACTCTGGAAGTTGAGTGTACACATTGACAACCGTTCTGTTAGATAGCTGCGTTTTGGATTTAGAAGCAGATATTTCCCTGTGCTTACTGCTGTTTCTTCCATATGCCGGTAATGGGCTGAAAACGCCTGTTTTGGGACTCTGCAGAGAAAGTGTTTGCAGACTGCTGAATCCACACACGGGTTTAACTCTGGAAGTTGAGTGCACACATTGACAACCGTTCTGTTAGATAGCTGCGTTTTGGATTTAGAAGCAGATATTTCCCTGTGCTTACTGCTGTTTCTTCCATATGCCGGTAATGGGCTGAAAACGCCTGTTTTGGGACTCTGCAGAGAAAGTGTTTGCAGACTGCTGAATCCACACACGGGTTTAACTCTGGAAGTTGAGTGCACACATTGACAACCGTTCTGTTAGATAGCTGCGTTTTGGATTTAGAAGCAGATATTTCCCTGTGCTTACTGCTGTTTCTTCCATATGCCGGTAATGGGTTGAAAACGCCTGTTTTGGGACTCTGCAGAGAAAGTGTTTGCAGACTGCTGAATCCACACACGGGTTTAACTCTGGAAGTTGAGTGCACACATTGACAACCTTTCTGTTAGATAGCTGCGTTTTGGATTTAGAAGCAGATATTTCCCTGTGCTTACTGCTGTTTCTTCCATATGCCGGTAATGGGCTGAAAACGCCTGTTTTGGGACTCTGCAGAGAAAGTGTTTGCAGACTGCTGAATCCACACACGGGTTTAACTCTGGAAGTTGAGTGCACACATTGACAACCGTTCTGTTAGATAGCTGCGTTTTGGATTTAGAAGCAGATATTTCCCTGGGCTTACTGCTGTTTCTTCCATATTCCGGTAATGGGCTGAAAACGCCTGTTTTGGGACTCTGCAGAGAAAGTGTTTGCAGACTGCTGAATCCACACACGGGTTTAACTCTGGAAGTTGAGTGCACACATTGACAACCGTTCTGTTAGATAGCTGCGTTTTGGATTTAGAAGCAGATATTTCCCTGTGCTTACTGCTGTTTCTTCCATATGCCGGTAATGGGCTGAAAACGCCTGTTTTGGGACTCTGCAGAGAAAGTGTTTGCAGACTGCTGAATCCACACACGGGTTTAACTCTGGAAGTTGAGTGCACCCATTGACAACCGTTCGGTTAGATAGCTGCGTTTTGGATTTAGAAGCAGATATTTCCCTGTGCTTACTGCTGTTTCTTCCATATGCCGGTAATGGGCTGAAAACGCCTTTTTTGGGACTCTGCAGAGAAAGTGTTTGCAGACTGCTGAATCCACACACGGGTTTAACTCTGGAAGTTGAGTGCACACATTGACAACCGTTCTGTTAGATAGCTGCGTTTTGGATTTAGAAGCAGATATTTCCCTGTGCTTACTGCTGTTTCTTCCATATGCCGGTAATGGGCTGAAAACGCCTGTTTTGGGACTCTGCAGAGAAAGTGTTTGCAAACTGCTGAATCCACACACGGGTTTAACTCTGGAAGTTGAGTGCACACATTGACAACCGTTCTGTTAGATAGCTGCGTTTTGGATTTAGAAGCAGATATTTCCCTGTGCTTACTGCTGTTTCTTCCATATGCCGGTAATGGGTTGAAAACGCCTGTTTTGGGACTCTGCAGAGAAAGTGTTTGCAGACTGCTGAATCCACACACGGGTTTAACTCTGGAAGTTGAGTGCACACATTGACAACCGTTCTGTTAGATAGCTGCGTTTTGGATTTAGAAGCAGATATTTCCCTGTGCTTACTGCTGTTTCTTCCATATGCCGGTAATGGGCTGAAAACGCCTGTTTTGGGACTCTGCAGAGAAAGTGTTTGCAGACTGCTGCATCCACACAAGGGTTTAACTCTGGAAGTTGAGTGTACACCTTGACAACCGTTCTGTTAGATAGCTGCGTTTTGGATTTAGAAGCAGCTATTTCCCTGGGCTTACTGCTGTTTCTTCCATATGCCGGTAATGGGCTGAAAACGCCTGTTTTGGGACTCTGCAGAGAAAGTGTTTGCAGACTGCTGAATCCACACACGGGTTTAACTCTGGAAGTTGAGTGCACACATTGACAACCGTTCTGTTAGATAGCCGCGTTTTGGATTTAGAAGCAGATATTTCCCTGTGCTTACTGCTGTTTCTTCCATATGCCGGTAATGGGCTGAAAACGCCTGTTTTGGGACTCTGCAGAGAAAGTGTTTGCAGACTGCTGAATCCACACACGGGTTTAACTCTGGAAGTTGAGTGCACACATTGACAACCGTTCTGTTAGATAGCTGCGTTTTGGATTTAGAAGCAGATATTTCCCTGTGTTTACTGCTGTTTCTTCCATATGCCGGTAATGGGCTGAAAACGCCTGTTTTGGGACTCTGCAGAGAAAGCGTTTGCAGACTGCTGAATCCACACACGGGTTTAACTCTGGAAGTTGAGTGCACACATTGACAACCGTTCTGTTAGATAGCTGCGTTTTGGATTTAGAAGCAGATATTTCCCTGTGCTTACTGCTGTTTCTTCCATATGCCGGTAATGGGCTGAAAACGCCTGTTTTGGGACTCTGCAGAGAAAGTGTTTGCAGACTGCTGAATCCACACACGGGTTTAACTCTGGAAGTTGAGTGCACACATTGACAACCGTTCTGTTAGATAGCTGCGTTTTGGATTTAGAAGCAGATATTTCCCTGTGCTTACTGCTGTTTCTTCCATATGCCGGTAATGGGCTGAAAACGCCTGTTTTGGGACTCTGCAGAGAAAGTGTTTGCAGACTGCTGAATCCACACACGGGTTTAATTCTGGAAGTTGAGTGCACACATTGACAACCGTTCTGTTAGATAGCTGCGTTTTGGATTTAGAAGCAGATATTTCCCTGTGCTTACTGCTGTTTCTTCCATATGCCGGTAATGGGTTGAAAACGCCTGTTTTGGGACTCTGCAGAGAAAGTGTTTGCAGACTGCTGAATCCACACACGGGTTTAACTCTGGAAGTTGAGTGCACACATTGACAACCGTTCTGTTAGATAGCTGCGTTTTGGATTTAGAAGCAGATATTTCCCTGTGCTTACTGCTGTTTCTTCCATATGCCTGTAATGGGCTGAAAACGCCTGTTTTGGGACTCTGCAGAGAAAGTGTTTGCAGACTGCTGAATCCACACACGGGTTTAACTCTGGAAGTTGAGTGCACACATTGACAACCGTTCTGTTAGATAGCTGCGTTTTGGATTTAGAAGCAGATATTTCCCTGTGCTTACTGCTGTTTCTTCCATATGCCGGTAATGGGCTGAAAACGCCTGTTTTGGGACTCTGCAGAGAAAGCGTTTGCAGACTGCTGAATCCACACACGGGTTTAACTCTGGAAGTTGAGTGCACACATTGACAACCGTTCTGTTAGATAGCTGCGTTTTGGATTTAGAAGCAGATATTTCCCTGTGCTTACTGCTGTTTCTTCCATATGCCGGTAACGGACTGAAAACGCCTGTTTTGGGACTCTGCAGAGAAAGTGTTTGCAGACTGCTGCATCCACACACGGGTTTAACTCTGGAAGTTGAGTGCACACATTGACAACCGTTCTGTTAGATAGCTGCGTTTTGGATTTAGAAGCAGATATTTCCCTGGGCTTACTGCTGTTTCTTCCATATGCCGGTAATGGGCTGAAAACGCCTGTTTTGGGACTCTGCAGAGAAAGTGTTTGCAGACTGCTGAATCCACACACGGGTTTAACTCTGGAAGTTGAGTGCACCCATTGACAACCGTTCTGTTAGATAGCTGCGTTTTGGATTTAGAAGCAGATATTTCCCTGGGCTTACTGCTGTTTCTTCCATATGCCGGTAATGGGCTGAAAACGCCTGTTTTGGGACTCTGCAGAGAAAGTGTTTGCAGACTGCTGAATCCACACACGGGTTTAACTCTGGAAGTTGAGTGCACACATTGACAACCGTTCTGTTAGATAGCTGCGTTTTGGATTTAGAAGCAGCTATTTCCCTGGGCTTACTGCTGTTTCTTCCATATGCCGGTAATGGGCTGAAAACGCCTGTTTTGGGACTCTGCAGAGAAAGTGTTTGCAGACTGCTGAATCCACACACGGGTTTAACTCTGGAAGTTGAGTGCACACATTGACAACCGTTCTGTTAGATAGCTGCGTTTTGGATTTAGAAGCAGATATTTCCCTGTGCTTACTGCTGTTTCTTCCATATGCCGGTAATGGGTTGAAAACGCCTGTTTTGGGACTCTGCAGAGAAAGTGTTTGCAGACTGCTGAATCCACACACGGGTTTAACTCTGGAAGTTGAGTGCACACATTGACAACCGTTCTGTTAGATAGCTGCGTTTTGGATTTAGAAGCAGATATTTCCCTGTGCTTACTGCTGTTTCTTCCATATGCCGGTAATGGGCTGAAAACGCCTGTTTTGGGACTCTGCAGAGAAAGTGTTTGCAGACTGCTGCATCCACACAAGGGTTTAACTCTGGAAGTTGAGTGTACACCTTGACAACCGTTCTGTTAGATAGCTGCGTTTTGGATTTAGAAGCAGCTATTTCCCTGGGCTTACTGCTGTTTCTTCCATATGCCGGTAATGGGCTGAAAACGCCTGTTTTGGGACTCTGCAGAGAAAGTGTTTGCAGACTGCTGAATCCACACACGGGTTTAACTCTGGAAGTTGAGTGCACACATTGACAACCGTTCTGTTAGATAGCCGCGTTTTGGATTTAGAAGCAGATATTTCCCTGTGCTTACTGCTGTTTCTTCCATATGCCGGTAATGGGCTGAAAACGCCTGTTTTGGGACTCTGCAGAGAAAGTGTTTGCAGACTGCTGAATCCACACACGGGTTTAACTCTGGAAGTTGAGAGCACACATTGACAACCGTTCTGTTAGATAGCTGCGTTTTGGATTTAGAAGCAGATATTTCCCTGTGCTTACTGCTGTTTCTTCCATATGCCGGTAATGGGCTGAAAACGCCTGTTTTGGGACTCTGCAGAGAAAGCGTTTGCAGACTGCTGAATCCACACACGGGTTTAACTCTGGAAGTTGAGTGCACACATTGACAACCGTTCTGTTAGATAGCTGCGTTTTGGATTTAGAAGCAGATATTTCCCTGTGCTTACTGCTGTTTCTTCCATATGCCGGTAATGGGCTGAAAACGCCTGTTTTGGGACTCTGCAGAGAAAGTGTTTGCAGACTGCTGAATCCACACACGGGTTTAACTCTGGAAGTTGAGTGCACACATTGACAACCGTTCTGTTAGATAGCTGCGTTTTGGATTTAGAAGCAGATATTTCCCTGTGCTTACTGCTGTTTCTTCCATATGCCGGTAATGGGCTGAAAACGCCTGTTTTGGGACTCTGCAGAGAAAGTGTTTGCAGACTGCTGAATCCACACACGGGTTTAATTCTGGAAGTTGAGTGCACACATTGACAACCGTTCTGTTAGATAGCTGCGTTTTGGATTTAGAAGCAGATATTTCCCTGTGCTTACTGCTGTTTCTTCCATATGCCGGTAATGGGTTGAAAACGCCTGTTTTGGGACTCTGCAGAGAAAGTGTTTGCAGACTGCTGAATCCACACACGGGTTTAACTCTGGAAGTTGAGTGCACACATTGACAACCGTTCTGTTAGATAGCTGCGTTTTGGATTTAGAAGCAGATATTTCCCTGGGCTTACTGCTGTTTCTTCCATATGCCTGTAATGGGCTGAAAACGCCTGTTTTGGGACTCTGCAGAGAAAGTGTTTGCAGACTGCTGAATCCACACACGGGTTTAACTCTGGAAGTTGAGTGCACACATTGACAACCGTTCTGTTAGATAGCTGCGTTTTGGATTTAGAAGCAGATATTTCCCTGTGCTTACTGCTGTTTCTTCCATATGCCGGTAATGGGCTGAAAACGCCTGTTTTGGGACTCTGCAGAGAAAGCGTTTGCAGACTGCTGAATCCACACACAGGTTTAACTCTGGAAGTTGAGTGCACACATTGACAACCGTTCTGTTAGATAGCTGCGTTTTGGATTTAGAAGCAGATATTTCCCTGTGCTTACTGCTGTTTCTTCCATATGCCGGTAACGGACTGAAAACGCCTGTTTTGGGACTCTGCAGAGAAAGTGTTTGCAGACTGCTGCATCCACACACGGGTTTAACTCTGGAAGTTGAGTGCACACATTGACAACCGTTCTGTTAGATAGCTGCGTTTTGGATTTAGAAGCAGATATTTCCCTGGGCTTACTGCTGTTTCTTCCATATGCCGGTAATGGGCTGAAAACGCCTGTTTTGGGACTCTGCAGAGAAAGTGTTTGCAGACTGCTGAATCCACACACGGGTTTAACTCTGGAAGTTGAGTGCACCCATTGACAACCGTTCTGTTAGATAGCTGCGTTTTGGATTTAGAAGCAGATATTTCCCTGTGCTTACTGCTGTTTCTTCCATATGCCGGTAATGGGCTGAAAACGCCTGTTTTGGGACTCTGCAGAGAAAGTGTTTGCAGACTGCTGAATCCACACACGGGTTTAACTCTGGAAGTTGAGTGCACAAATTGACAACCGTTCTGTTAGATAGCTGCGTTTTGGATTTAGAAGCAGATATTTCCCTGTGCTTACTGCTGTTTCTTCCATATGCCGGTAATGGGCTGAAAACGCCTGTTTTGGGACTCTGCAGAGAAAGTGTTTGCAGACTGCTGAATCCACACACGGGTTTAACTCTGGAAGTTGAGTGCACACATTGACAACCGTTCTGTTAGATAGCTGCGTTTTGGATTTAGAAGCAGATATTTCCCTGTGCTTACTGCTGTTTCTTCCATATGCCGGTAATGGGTTGAAAACGCCTGTTTTGGGACTCTGCAGAGAAAGTGTTTGCAGACTGCTGAATCCACACACGGGTTTAACTCTGGAAGTTGAGTGCACACATTGACAACCTTTCTGTTAGATAGCTGCGTTTTGGATTTAGAAGCAGCTATTTCCCTGGGCTTACTGCTGTTTCTTCCATATGCCGGTAATGGGCTGAAAACGCCTGTTTTGGGACTCTGCAGAGAAAGTGTTTGCAGACTGCTGAATCCACACACGGGTTTAACTCTGGAAGTTGAGTGCACACATTGACAACCGTTCTGTTAGATAGCTGCGTTTTGGATTTAGAAGCAGATATTTCCCTGGGCTTACTGCTGTTTCTTCCATATGCCGGTAATGGGCTGAAAACGCCTGTTTTGGGACTCTGCAGAGAAAGCGTTTGCAGACTGCTGAATCCACACACGGGTTTAACTCTGGAAGTTGAGTGCACACATTGACAACCGTTCTGTTAGATAGCTGCGTTTTGGATTTAGAAGCAGATATTTCCCTGTGCTTACTGCTGTTTCTTCCATATGCCGGTAATGGGCTGAAAACGCCTGTTTTGGGACTCTGCAGAGAAAGTGTTTGCAGACTGCTGAATCCACACACGGGTTTAACTCTGGAAGTTGAGTGCACACATTGACAACCGTTCTGTTAGATAGCTGCGTTTTGGATTTAGAAGCAGATATTTCCCTGTGCTTACTGCTGTTTCTTCCATATGCCGGTAATGGGCTGAAAACGCCTGTTTTGGGACTCTGCAGAGAAAGTGTTTGCAGACTGCTGAATCCACACACGGGTTTAACTCTGGAAGTTGAGTGCACACATTGACAACCTTTCTGTTAGATAGCTGCGTTTTGGATTTAGAAGCAGCTATTTCCCTGGGCTTACTGCTGTTTCTTCCATATGCCGGTAATGGGCTGAAAACGCCTGTTTTGGGACTCTGCAGAGAAAGTGTTTGCAGACTGCTGAATCCACACACGGGTTTAACTCTGGAAGTTGAGTGCACACATTGACAACCGTTCTGTTAGATAGCCGCGTTTTGGATTTAGAAGCAGATATTTCCCTGTGCTTACTGCTGTTTCTTCCATATGCCGGTAATGGGCTGAAAACGCCTGTTTTGGGACTCTGCAGAGAAAGTGTTTGCAGACTGCTGAATCCACACACGGGTTTAACTCTGGAAGTTGAGTGCACACATTGACAACCGTTCTGTTAGATAGCTGCGTTTTGGATTTAGAAGCAGATATTTCCCTGTGCTTACTGCTGTTTCTTCCATATGCCGGTAATGGGCTGAAAACGCCTGTTTTGGGACTCTGCAGAGAAAGCGTTTGCAGACTGCTGAATCCACACACGGGTTTAACTCTGGAAGTTGAGTGCACACATTGACAACCGTTCTGTTAGATAGCTGCGTTTTGGATTTAGAAGCAGATATTTCCCTGTGCTTACTGCTGTTTCTTCCATATGCCGGTAATGGGCTGAAAACGCCTGTTTTGGGACTCTGCAGAGAAAGTGTTTGCAGACTGCTGAATCCACACACGGGTTTAACTCTGGAAGTTGAGTGCACACATTGACAACCGTTCTGTTAGATAGCTGCGTTTTGGATTTAGAAGCAGATATTTCCCTGTGCTTACTGCTGTTTCTTCCATATGCCGGTAATGGGCTGAAAACGCCTGTTTTGGGACTCTGCAGAGAAAGTGTTTGCAGACTGCTGAATCCACACACGGGTTTAACTCTGGAAGTTGAGTGCACACATTGACAACCGTTCTGTTAGATAGCTGCGTTTTGGATTTAGAAGCAGATATTTCCCTGTGCTTACTGCTGTTTCTTCCATATGCCGGTAATGGGCTGAAAACGCCTGTTTTGGGACTCTGCAGAGAAAGTGTTTGCAGACTGCTGCATCCACACAAGGGTTTAACTCTGGAAGTTGAGTGTACACCTTGACAACCGTTCTGTTAGATAGCTGCGTTTTGGATTTAGAAGCAGCTATTTCCCTGGGCTTACTGCTGTTTCTTCCATATGCCGGTAATGGGCTGAAAACGCCTGTTTTGGGTCTCTGCAGAGAAAGTGTTTGCAGACTGCTGAATCCACACACGGGTTTAACTCTGGAAGTTGAGTGCACACATTGACAACCGTTCTGTTAGATAGCCGCGTTTTGGATTTAGAAGCAGATATTTCCCTGTGCTTACTGCTGTTTCTTCCATATGCCGGTAATGGGCTGAAAACGCCTGTTTTGGGACTCTGCAGAGAAAGTGTTTGCAGACTGCTGAATCCACACACGGGTTTAACTCTGGAAGTTGAGTGCACACATTGACAACCGTTCTGTTAGATAGCTGCGTTTTGGATTTAGAAGCAGATATTTCCCTGTGCTTACTGCTGTTTCTTCCATATGCCGGTAATGGGCTGAAAACGCCTGTTTTGGGACTCTGCAGAGAAAGCGTTTGCAGACTGCTGAATCCACACACGGGTTTAACTCTGGAAGTTGAGTGCACACATTGACAACCGTTCTGTTAGATAGCTGCGTTTTGGATTTAGAAGCAGATATTTCCCTGTGCTTACTGCTGTTTCTTCCATATGCCGGTAACGGACTGAAAACGCCTGTTTTGGGACTCTGCAGAGAAAGTGTTTGCAGACTGCTGCATCCACACACGGGTTTAACTCTGGAAGTTGAGTGCACACATTGACAACCGTTCTGTTAGATAGCTGCGTTTTGGATTTAGAAGCAGATATTTCCCTGTGCTTACTGCTGTTTCTTCCATATGCCGGTAATGGGCTGAAAACGCCTGTTTTGGGACTCTGCAGAGAAAGTGTTTGCAGACTGCTGAATCCACACACGGGTTTAACTCTGGAAGTTGAGTGCACACATTGACAACCGTTCTGTTAGATAGCTGCGTTTTGGATTTAGAAGCAGATATTTCCCTGTGCTTACTGCTGTTTCTTCCATATGCCGGTAATGGGCTGAAAACGCCTGTTTTGGGACTCTGCAGAGAAAGTGTTTGCAGACTGCTGAATCCACACACGGGTTTAATTCTGGAAGTTGAGTGCACACATTGACAACCGTTCTGTTAGATAGCTGCGTTTTGGATTTAGAAGCAGATATTTCCCTGTGCTTACTGCTGTTTCTTCCATATGCCGGTAATGGGTTGAAAACGCCTGTTTTGGGACTCTGCAGAGAAAGTGTTTGCAGACTGCTGAATCCACACACGGGTTTAACTCTGGAAGTTGAGTGCACACATTGACAACCGTTCTGTTAGATAGCTGCGTTTTGGATTTAGAAGCAGATATTTCCCTGGGCTTACTGCTGTTTCTTCCATTTGCCTGTAATGGGCTGAAAACGCCTGTTTTGGGACTCTGCAGAGAAAGTGTTTGCAGACTGCTGAATCCACACACGGGTTTAACTCTGGAAGTTGAGTGCACACATTGACAACCGTTCTGTTAGATAGCTGCGTTTTGGATTTAGAAGCAGATATTTCCCTGTGCTTACTGCTGTTTCTTCCATATGCCGGTAATGGGCTGAAAACGCCTGTTTTGGGACTCTGCAGAGAAAGCGTTTGCAGACTGCTGAATCCACACACGGGTTTAACTCTGGAAGTTGAGTGCACACATTGACAACCGTTCTGTTAGATAGCTGCGTTTTGGATTTAGAAGCAGATATTTCCCTGTGCTTACTGCTGTTTCTTCCATATGCCGGTAACGGACTGAAAACGCCTGTTTTGGGACTCTGCAGAGAAAGTGTTTGCAGACTGCTGCATCCACACACGGGTTTAACTCTGGAAGTTGAGTGCACACATTGACAACCTTTCTGTTAGATAGCTGCGTTTTGGATTTAGAAGCAGCTATTTCCCTGGGCTTACTGCTGTTTCTTCCATATGCCGGTAATGGGCTGAAAACGCCTGTTTTGGGACTCTGCAGAGAAAGTGTTTGCAGACTGCTGAATCCACACACGGGTTTAACTCTGGAAGTTGAGTGCACACATTGACAACCGTTCTGTTAGATAGCCGCGTTTTGGATTTAGAAGCAGATATTTCCCTGTGCTTAGTGCTGTTTCTTCCATATGCCGGTAATGGGCTGAAAACGCCTGTTTTGGGACTCTGCAGAGAAAGTGTTTGCAGACTGCTGAATCCACACACGGGTTTAACTCTGGAAGTTGAGTGCACACATTGACAACCGTTCTGTTAGATAGCTGCGTTTTGGATTTAGAAGCAGATATTTCCCTGTGCTTACTGCTGTTTCTTCCATATGCCGGTAATGGGCTGAAAACGCCTGTTTTGGGACTCTGCAGAGAAAGCGTTTGCAGACTGCTGAATCCACACACGGGTTTAACTCTGGAAGTTGAGTGCACACATTGACAACCGTTCTGTTAGATAGCTGCGTTTTGGATTTAGAAGCAGATATTTCCCTGTGCTTACTGCTGTTTCTTCCATATGCCGGTAATGGGCTGAAAACGCCTGTTTTGGGACTCTGCAGAGAAAGTGTTTGCAGACTGCTGAATCCACACACGGGTTTAACTCTGGAAGTTGAGTGCACACATTGACAACCGTTCTGTTAGATAGCTGCGTTTTGGATTTAGAAGCAGATATTTCCCTGTGCTTACTGCTGTTTCTTCCATATGCCGGTAATGGGCTGAAAACGCCTGTTTTGGGACTCTGCAGAGAAAGTGTTTGCAGACTGCTGAATCCACACACGGGTTTAACTCTGGAAGTTGAGTGCACACATTGACAACCGTTCTGTTAGATAGCTGCGTTTTGGATTTAGAAGCAGATATTTCCCTGTGCTTACTGCTGTTTCTTCCATATGCCGGTAATGGGTTGAAAACGCCTGTTTTGGGACTCTGCAGAGAAAGTGTTTGCAGACTGCTGAATCCACACACGGGTTTAACTCTGGAGGTTGAGTTCACACATTGACAACCGTTCTGTTAGATAGCTGCGTTTTCGGTTTAGAAGCAGATATTTCCCTGTGCTTACTGCTGTTTCTTCCATATGCCGGTAATGGGCTGAAAACGCCTGTTTTGGGACTCTGCAGAGAAAGTGTTTGCAGACTGCTGAATCCACACACGGGTTTAACTCTGGAAGTTGAGTGCACACATTGACAACCGTTCTGTTAGATAGCTGCGTTTTGGATTTAGAAGCAGATATTTCCCTGTGCTTACTGCTGTTTCTTCCATATGCCGGTAATGGGTTGAAAACGCCTGTTTTGGGACTCTGCAGAGAAAGTGTTTGCAGACTGCTGAATCCACACACGGGTTTAACTCTGGAAGTTGAGTGCACACATTGACAACCTTTCTGTTAGATAGCTGCGTTTTGGATTTAGAAGCAGATATTTCCCTGTGCTTACTGCTGTTTCTTCCATATGCCGGTAATGGGCTGAAAACGCCTGTTTTGGGACTCTGCAGAGAAAGTGTTTGCAGACTGCTGAATCCACACACGGGTTTAACTCTGGAAGTTGAGTGCACACATTGACAACCGTTCTGTTAGATAGCTGCGTTTTGGATTTAGAAGCAGATATTTCCCTGGGCTTACTGCTGTTTCTTCCATATTCCGGTAATGGGCTGAAAACGCCTGTTTTGGGACTCTGCAGAGAAAGTGTTTGCAGACTGCTGAATCCACACACGGGTTTAACTCTGGAAGTTGAGTGCACACATTGACAACCGTTCTGTTAGATAGCTGCGTTTTGGATTTAGAAGCAGATATTTCCCTGTGCTTACTGCTGTTTCTTCCATATGCCGGTAATGGGCTGAAAACGCCTGTTTTGGGACTCTGCAGAGAAAGTGTTTGCAGACTGCTGAATCCACACACGGGTTTAACTCTGGAAGTTGAGTGCACCCATTGACAACCGTTCGGTTAGATAGCTGCGTTTTGGATTTAGAAGCAGATATTTCCCTGTGCTTACTGCTGTTTCTTCCATATGCCGGTAATGGGCTGAAAACGCCTTTTTTGGGACTCTGCAGAGAAAGTGTTTGCAGACTGCTGAATCCACACACGGGTTTAACTCTGGAAGTTGAGTGCACACATTGACAACCGTTCTGTTAGATAGCTGCGTTTTGGATTTAGAAGCAGATATTTCCCTGTGCTTACTGCTGTTTCTTCCATATGCCGGTAATGGGCTGAAAACGCCTGTTTTGGGACTCTGCAGAGAAAGTGTTTGCAAACTGCTGAATCCACACACGGGTTTAACTCTGGAAGTTGAGTGCACACATTGACAACCGTTCTGTTAGATAGCTGCGTTTTGGATTTAGAAGCAGATATTTCCCTGTGCTTACTGCTGTTTCTTCCATATGCCGGTAATGGGTTGAAAACGCCTGTTTTGGGACTCTGCAGAGAAAGTGTTTGCAGACTGCTGAATCCACACACGGGTTTAACTCTGGAAGTTGAGTGCACACATTGACAACCGTTCTGTTAGATAGCTGCGTTTTGGATTTAGAAGCAGATATTTCCCTGTGCTTACTGCTGTTTCTTCCATATGCCGGTAATGGGCTGAAAACGCCTGTTTTGGGACTCTGCAGAGAAAGTGTTTGCAGACTGCTGCATCCACACAAGGGTTTAACTCTGGAAGTTGAGTGTACACCTTGACAACCGTTCTGTTAGATAGCTGCGTTTTGGATTTAGAAGCAGCTATTTCCCTGGGCTTACTGCTGTTTCTTCCATATGCCGGTAATGGGCTGAAAACGCCTGTTTTGGGACTCTGCAGAGAAAGTGTTTGCAGACTGCTGAATCCACACACGGGTTTAACTCTGGAAGTTGAGTGCACACATTGACAACCGTTCTGTTAGATAGCTGCGTTTTGGATTTAGAAGCAGATATTTCCCTGGGCTTACTGCTGTTTCTTCCATATGCCGGTAATGGGCTGAAAACGCCTGTTTTGGGACTCTGCAGAGAAAGCGTTTGCAGACTGCTGAATCCACACACGGGTTTAACTCTGGAAGTTGAGTGCACACATTGACAACCGTTCTGTTAGATAGCTGCGTTTTGGATTTAGAAGCAGATATTTCCCTGTGCTTACTGCTGTTTCTTCCATATGCCGGTAATGGGCTGAAAACGCCTGTTTTGGGACTCTGCAGAGAAAGTGTTTGCAGACTGCTGAATCCACACACGGGTTTAACTCTGGAAGTTGAGTGCACACATTGACAACCGTTCTGTTAGATAGCTGCGTTTTGGATTTAGAAGCAGATATTTCCCTGTGCTTACTGCTGTTTCTTCCATATGCCGGTAATGGGCTGAAAACGCCTGTTTTGGGACTCTGCAGAGAAAGTGTTTGCAGACTGCTGAATCCACACACGGGTTTAACTCTGGAAGTTGAGTGCACACATTGACAACCTTTCTGTTAGATAGCTGCGTTTTGGATTTAGAAGCAGCTATTTCCCTGGGCTTACTGCTGTTTCTTCCATATGCCGGTAATGGGCTGAAAACGCCTGTTTTGGGACTCTGCAGAGAAAGTGTTTGCAGACTGCTGAATCCACACACGGGTTTAACTCTGGAAGTTGAGTGCACACATTGACAACCGTTCTGTTAGATAGCCGCGTTTTGGATTTAGAAGCAGATATTTCCCTGTGCTTACTGCTGTTTCTTCCATATGCCGGTAATGGGCTGAAAACGCCTGTTTTGGGACTCTGCAGAGAAAGTGTTTGCAGACTGCTGAATCCACACACGGGTTTAACTCTGGAAGTTGAGTGCACACATTGACAACCGTTCTGTTAGATAGCTGCGTTTTGGATTTAGAAGCAGATATTTCCCTGTGCTTACTGCTGTTTCTTCCATATGCCGGTAATGGGCTGAAAACGCCTGTTTTGGGACTCTGCAGAGAAAGCGTTTGCAGACTGCTGAATCCACACACGGGTTTAACTCTGGAAGTTGAGTGCACACATTGACAACCGTTCTGTTAGATAGCTGCGTTTTGGATTTAGAAGCAGATATTTCCCTGTGCTTACTGCTGTTTCTTCCATATGCCGGTAATGGGCTGAAAACGCCTGTTTTGGGACTCTGCAGAGAAAGTGTTTGCAGACTGCTGAATCCACACACGGGTTTAACTCTGGAAGTTGAGTGCACACATTGACAACCGTTCTGTTAGATAGCTGCGTTTTGGATTTAGAAGCAGATATTTCCCTGTGCTTACTGCTGTTTCTTCCATATGCCGGTAATGGGCTGAAAACGCCTGTTTTGGGACTCTGCAGAGAAAGTGTTTGCAGACTGCTGAATCCACACACGGGTTTAACTCTGGAAGTTGAGTGCACACATTGACAACCGTTCTGTTAGATAGCTGCGTTTTGGATTTAGAAGCAGATATTTCCCTGTGCTTACTGCTGTTTCTTCCATATGCCGGTAATGGGCTGAAAACGCCTGTTTTGGGACTCTGCAGAGAAAGTGTTTGCAGACTGCTGCATCCACACAAGGGTTTAACTCTGGAAGTTGAGTGTACACCTTGACAACCGTTCTGTTAGATAGCTGCGTTTTGGATTTAGAAGCAGCTATTTCCCTGGGCTTACTGCTGTTTCTTCCATATGCCGGTAATGGGCTGAAAACGCCTGTTTTGGGTCTCTGCAGAGAAAGTGTTTGCAGACTGCTGAATCCACACACGGGTTTAACTCTGGAAGTTGAGTGCACACATTGACAACCGTTCTGTTAGATAGCCGCGTTTTGGATTTAGAAGCAGATATTTCCCTGTGCTTACTGCTGTTTCTTCCATATGCCGGTAATGGGCTGAAAACGCCTGTTTTGGGACTCTGCAGAGAAAGTGTTTGCAGACTGCTGAATCCACACACGGGTTTAACTCTGGAAGTTGAGTGCACACATTGACAACCGTTCTGTTAGATAGCTGCGTTTTGGATTTAGAAGCAGATATTTCCCTGTGCTTACTGCTGTTTCTTCCATATGCCGGTAATGGGCTGAAAACGCCTGTTTTGGGACTCTGCAGAGAAAGCGTTTGCAGACTGCTGAATCCACACACGGGTTTAACTCTGGAAGTTGAGTGCACACATTGACAACCGTTCTGTTAGATAGCTGCGTTTTGGATTTAGAAGCAGATATTTCCCTGTGCTTACTGCTGTTTCTTCCATATGCCGGTAACGGACTGAAAACGCCTGTTTTGGGACTCTGCAGAGAAAGTGTTTGCAGACTGCTGCATCCACACACGGGTTTAACTCTGGAAGTTGAGTGCACACATTGACAACCGTTCTGTTAGATAGCTGCGTTTTGGATTTAGAAGCAGATATTTCCCTGTGCTTACTGCTGTTTCTTCCATATGCCGGTAATGGGCTGAAAACGCCTGTTTTGGGACTCTGCAGAGAAAGTGTTTGCAGACTGCTGAATCCACACACGGGTTTAACTCTGGAAGTTGAGTGCACACATTGACAACCGTTCTGTTAGATAGCTGCGTTTTGGATTTAGAAGCAGATATTTCCCTGTGCTTACTGCTGTTTCTTCCATATGCCGGTAATGGGCTGAAAACGCCTGTTTTGGGACTCTGCAGAGAAAGTGTTTGCAGACTGCTGAATCCACACACGGGTTTAATTCTGGAAGTTGAGTGCACACATTGACAACCGTTCTGTTAGATAGCTGCGTTTTGGATTTAGAAGCAGATATTTCCCTGTGCTTACTGCTGTTTCTTCCATATGCCGGTAATGGGTTGAAAACGCCTGTTTTGGGACTCTGCAGAGAAAGTGTTTGCAGACTGCTGAATCCACACACGGGTTTAACTCTGGAAGTTGAGTGCACACATTGACAACCGTTCTGTTAGATAGCTGCGTTTTGGATTTAGAAGCAGATATTTCCCTGGGCTTACTGCTGTTTCTTCCATTTGCCTGTAATGGGCTGAAAACGCCTGTTTTGGGACTCTGCAGAGAAAGTGTTTGCAGACTGCTGAATCCACACACGGGTTTAACTCTGGAAGTTGAGTGCACACATTGACAACCGTTCTGTTAGATAGCTGCGTTTTGGATTTAGAAGCAGATATTTCCCTGTGCTTACTGCTGTTTCTTCCATATGCCGGTAATGGGCTGAAAACGCCTGTTTTGGGACTCTGCAGAGAAAGCGTTTGCAGACTGCTGAATCCACACACGGGTTTAACTCTGGAAGTTGAGTGCACACATTGACAACCGTTCTGTTAGATAGCTGCGTTTTGGATTTAGAAGCAGATATTTCCCTGTGCTTACTGCTGTTTCTTCCATATGCCGGTAACGGACTGAAAACGCCTGTTTTGGGACTCTGCAGAGAAAGTGTTTGCAGACTGCTGCATCCACACACGGGTTTAACTCTGGAAGTTGAGTGCACACATTGACAACCTTTCTGTTAGATAGCTGCGTTTTGGATTTAGAAGCAGCTATTTCCCTGGGCTTACTGCTGTTTCTTCCATATGCCGGTAATGGGCTGAAAACGCCTGTTTTGGGACTCTGCAGAGAAAGTGTTTGCAGACTGCTGAATCCACACACGGGTTTAACTCTGGAAGTTGAGTGCACACATTGACAACCGTTCTGTTAGATAGCCGCGTTTTGGATTTAGAAGCAGATATTTCCCTGTGCTTAGTGCTGTTTCTTCCATATGCCGGTAATGGGCTGAAAACGCCTGTTTTGGGACTCTGCAGAGAAAGTGTTTGCAGACTGCTGAATCCACACACGGGTTTAACTCTGGAAGTTGAGTGCACACATTGACAACCGTTCTGTTAGATAGCTGCGTTTTGGATTTAGAAGCAGATATTTCCCTGTGCTTACTGCTGTTTCTTCCATATGCCGGTAATGGGCTGAAAACGCCTGTTTTGGGACTCTGCAGAGAAAGCGTTTGCAGACTGCTGAATCCACACACGGGTTTAACTCTGGAAGTTGAGTGCACACATTGACAACCGTTCTGTTAGATAGCTGCGTTTTGGATTTAGAAGCAGATATTTCCCTGTGCTTACTGCTGTTTCTTCCATATGCCGGTAATGGGCTGAAAACGCCTGTTTTGGGACTCTGCAGAGAAAGTGTTTGCAGACTGCTGAATCCACACACGGGTTTAACTCTGGAAGTTGAGTGCACACATTGACAACCGTTCTGTTAGATAGCTGCGTTTTGGATTTAGAAGCAGATATTTCCCTGTGCTTACTGCTGTTTCTTCCATATGCCGGTAATGGGCTGAAAACGCCTGTTTTGGGACTCTGCAGAGAAAGTGTTTGCAGACTGCTGAATCCACACACGGGTTTAACTCTGGAAGTTGAGTGCACACATTGACAACCGTTCTGTTAGATAGCTGCGTTTTGGATTTAGAAGCAGATATTTCCCTGTGCTTACTGCTGTTTCTTCCATATGCCGGTAATGGGTTGAAAACGCCTGTTTTGGGACTCTGCAGAGAAAGTGTTTGCAGACTGCTGAATCCACACACGGGTTTAACTCTGGAGGTTGAGTTCACACATTGACAACCGTTCTGTTAGATAGCTGCGTTTTCGGTTTAGAAGCAGATATTTCCCTGTGCTTACTGCTGTTTCTTCCATATGCCGGTAATGGGCTGAAAACGCCTGTTTTGGGACTCTGCAGAGAAAGTGTTTGCAGACTGCTGAATCCACACACGGGTTTAACTCTGGAAGTTGAGTGCACACATTGACAACCGTTCTGTTAGATAGCTGCGTTTTGGATTTAGAAGCAGATATTTCCCTGTGCTTACTGCTGTTTCTTCCATATGCCGGTAATGGGTTGAAAACGCCTGTTTTGGGACTCTGCAGAGAAAGTGTTTGCAGACTGCTGAATCCACACACGGGTTTAACTCTGGAAGTTGAGTGCACACATTGACAACCTTTCTGTTAGATAGCTGCGTTTTGGATTTAGAAGCAGATATTTCCCTGTGCTTACTGCTGTTTCTTCCATATGCCGGTAATGGGCTGAAAACGCCTGTTTTGGGACTCTGCAGAGAAAGTGTTTGCAGACTGCTGAATCCACACACGGGTTTAACTCTGGAAGTTGAGTGCACACATTGACAACCGTTCTGTTAGATAGCTGCGTTTTGGATTTAGAAGCAGATATTTCCCTGGGCTTACTGCTGTTTCTTCCATATTCCGGTAATGGGCTGAAAACGCCTGTTTTGGGACTCTGCAGAGAAAGTGTTTGCAGACTGCTGAATCCACACACGGGTTTAACTCTGGAAGTTGAGTGCACACATTGACAACCGTTCTGTTAGATAGCTGCGTTTTGGATTTAGAAGCAGATATTTCCCTGTGCTTACTGCTGTTTCTTCCATATGCCGGTAATGGGCTGAAAACGCCTGTTTTGGGACTCTGCAGAGAAAGTGTTTGCAGACTGCTGAATCCACACACGGGTTTAACTCTGGAAGTTGAGTGCACCCATTGACAACCGTTCGGTTAGATAGCTGCGTTTTGGATTTAGAAGCAGATATTTCCCTGTGCTTACTGCTGTTTCTTCCATATGCCGGTAATGGGCTGAAAACGCCTTTTTTGGGACTCTGCAGAGAAAGTGTTTGCAGACTGCTGAATCCACACACGGGTTTAACTCTGGAAGTTGAGTGCACACATTGACAACCGTTCTGTTAGATAGCTGCGTTTTGGATTTAGAAGCAGATATTTCCCTGTGCTTACTGCTGTTTCTTCCATATGCCGGTAATGGGCTGAAAACGCCTGTTTTGGGACTCTGCAGAGAAAGTGTTTGCAAACTGCTGAATCCACACACGGGTTTAACTCTGGAAGTTGAGTGCACACATTGACAACCGTTCTGTTAGATAGCTGCGTTTTGGATTTAGAAGCAGATATTTCCCTGTGCTTACTGCTGTTTCTTCCATATGCCGGTAATGGGTTGAAAACGCCTGTTTTGGGACTCTGCAGAGAAAGTGTTTGCAGACTGCTGAATCCACACACGGGTTTAACTCTGGAAGTTGAGTGCACACATTGACAACCGTTCTGTTAGATAGCTGCGTTTTGGATTTAGAAGCAGATATTTCCCTGTGCTTACTGCTGTTTCTTCCATATGCCGGTAATGGGCTGAAAACGCCTGTTTTGGGACTCTGCAGAGAAAGTGTTTGCAGACTGCTGCATCCACACAAGGGTTTAACTCTGGAAGTTGAGTGTACACCTTGACAACCGTTCTGTTAGATAGCTGCGTTTTGGATTTAGAAGCAGCTATTTCCCTGGGCTTACTGCTGTTTCTTCCATATGCCGGTAATGGGTTGAAAACGCCTGTTTTGGGACTCTGCAGAGAAAGTGTTTGCAGACTGCTGAATCCACACACGGGTTTAACTCTGGAAGTTGAGTGCACACATTGACAACCGTTCTGTTAGATAGCCGCGTTTTGGATTTAGAAGCAGATATTTCCCTGTGCTTACTGCTGTTTCTTCCATATGCCGGTAATGGGCTGAAAACGCCTGTTTTGGGACTCTGCAGAGAAAGTGTTTGCAGACTGCTGAATCCACACACGGGTTTAACTCTGGAAGTTGAGTGCACACATTGACAACCGTTCTGTTAGATAGCTGCGTTTTGGATTTAGAAGCAGATATTTCCCTGTGCTTACTGCTGTTTCTTCCATATGCCGGTAATGGGCTGAAAACGCCTGTTTTGGGACTCTGCAGAGAAAGTGTTTGCAGACTGCTGAATCCACACACGGGTTTAACTCTGGAAGTTGAGTGCACACATTGACAACCGTTCTGTTAGATAGCTGCGTTTTGGATTTAGAAGCAGATATTTCCCTGTGCTTACTGCTGTTTCTTCCATATGCCGGTAATGGGCTGAAAACGCCTGTTTTGGGACTCTGCAGAGAAAGTGTTTGCAGACTGCTGAATCCACACACGGGTTTAATTCTGGAAGTTGAGTGCACACATTGACAACCGTTCTGTTAGATAGCTGCGTTTTGGATTTAGAAGCAGATATTTCCCTGGGCTTACTGCTGTTTCTTCCATATGCCTGTAATGGGCTGAAAACGCCTGTTTTGGGACTCTGCAGAGAAAGTGTTTGCAGACTGCTGAATCCACACACGGGTTTAACTCTGGAAGTTGAGTGCACACATTGACAACCGTTCTGTTAGATAGCTGCGTTTTGGATTTAGAAGCAGATATTTCCCTGTGCTTACTGCTGTTTCTTCCATATGCCGGTAATGGGCTGAAAACGCCTGTTTTGGGACTCTGCAGAGAAAGCGTTTGCAGACTGCTGAATCCACACACGGGTTTAACTCTGGAAGTTGAGTGCACACATTGACAACCGTTCTGTTAGATAGCTGCGTTTTGGATTTAGAAGCAGATATTTCCCTGTGCTTACTGCTGTTTCTTCCATATGCCGGTAACGGACTGAAAACGCCTGTTTTGGGACTCTGCAGAGAAAGTGTTTGCAGACTGCTGCATCCACACACGGGTTTAACTCTGGAAGTTGAGTGCACACATTGACAACCGTTCTGTTAGATAGCTGCGTTTTGGATTTAGAAGCAGATATTTCCCTGGGCTTACTGCTGTTTCTTCCATATGCCGGTAATGGGCTGAAAACGCCTGTTTTGGGACTCTGCAGAGAAAGTGTTTGCAGACTGCTGAATCCACACACGGGTTTAACTCTGGAAGTTGAGTGCACCCATTGACAACCGTTCTGTTAGATAGCTGCGTTTTGGATTTAGAAGCAGATATTTCCCTGGGCTTACTGCTGTTTCTTCCATATGCCGGTAATGGGCTGAAAACGCCTGTTTTGGGACTCTGCAGAGAAAGTGTTTGCAGACTGCTGAATCCACACACGGGTTTAACTCTGGAAGTTGAGTGCACACATTGACAACCGTTCTGTTAGATAGCTGCGTTTTGGATTTAGAAGCAGCTATTTCCCTGGGCTTACTGCTGTTTCTTCCATATGCCGGTAATGGGCTGAAAACGCCTGTTTTGGGACTCTGCAGAGAAAGTGTTTGCAGACTGCTGAATCCACACACGGGTTTAACTCTGGAAGTTGAGTGCACACATTGACAACCGTTCTGTTAGATAGCTGCGTTTTGGATTTAGAAGCAGATATTTCCCTGGGCTTACTGCTGTTTCTTCCATATTCCGGTAATGGGCTGAAAACGCCTGTTTTGGGACTCTGCAGAGAAAGTGTTTGCAGACTGCTGAATCCACACACGGGTTTAACTCTGGAAGTTGAGTGCACACATTGACAACCGTTCTGTTAGATAGCTGCGTTTTGGATTTAGAAGCAGATATTTCCCTGTGCTTACTGCTGTTTCTTCCATATGCCGGTAATGGGCTGAAAACGCCTGTTTTGGGACTCTGCAGAGAAAGTGTTTGCAGACTGCTGAATCCACACACGGGTTTAACTCTGGAAGTTGAGTGCACCCATTGACAACCGTTCGGTTAGATAGCTGCGTTTTGGATTTAGAAGCAGATATTTCCCTGTGCTTACTGCTGTTTCTTCCATATGCCGGTAATGGGCTGAAAACGCCTTTTTTGGGACTCTGCAGAGAAAGTGTTTGCAGACTGCTGAATCCACACACGGGTTTAACTCTGGAAGTTGAGTGCACACATTGACAACCGTTCTGTTAGATAGCTGCGTTTTGGATTTAGAAGCAGATATTTCCCTGTGCTTACTGCTGTTTCTTCCATATGCCGGTAATGGGCTGAAAACGCCTGTTTTGGGACTCTGCAGAGAAAGTGTTTGCAAACTGCTGAATCCACACACGGGTTTAACTCTGGAAGTTGAGTGCACACATTGACAACCGTTCTGTTAGATAGCTGCGTTTTGGATTTAGAAGCAGATATTTCCCTGTGCTTACTGCTGTTTCTTCCATATGCCGGTAATGGGTTGAAAACGCCTGTTTTGGGACTCTGCAGAGAAAGTGTTTGCAGACTGCTGAATCCACACACGGGTTTAACTCTGGAAGTTGAGTGCACACATTGACAACCGTTCTGTTAGATAGCTGCGTTTTGGATTTAGAAGCAGATATTTCCCTGTGCTTACTGCTGTTTCTTCCATATGCCGGTAATGGGCTGAAAACGCCTGTTTTGGGACTCTGCAGAGAAAGTGTTTGCAGACTGCTGCATCCACACAAGGGTTTAACTCTGGAAGTTGAGTGTACACCTTGACAACCGTTCTGTTAGATAGCTGCGTTTTGGATTTAGAAGCAGCTATTTCCCTGGGCTTACTGCTGTTTCTTCCATATGCCGGTAATGGGTTGAAAACGCCTGTTTTGGGACTCTGCAGAGAAAGTGTTTGCAGACTGCTGAATCCACACACGGGTTTAACTCTGGAAGTTGAGTGCACACATTGACAACCGTTCTGTTAGATAGCCGCGTTTTGGATTTAGAAGCAGATATTTCCCTGTGCTTACTGCTGTTTCTTCCATATGCCGGTAATGGGCTGAAAACGCCTGTTTTGGGACTCTGCAGAGAAAGTGTTTGCAGACTGCTGAATCCACACACGGGTTTAACTCTGGAAGTTGAGTGCACACATTGACAACCGTTCTGTTAGATAGCTGCGTTTTGGATTTAGAAGCAGATATTTCCCTGTGCTTACTGCTGTTTCTTCCATATGCCAGTAATGGGTTGAAAACCCCTGTTTTGGGACTCTGCAGAGAAAGCGTTTGCAGACTGCTGAATCCACACACGGGTTTAACTCTGGAAGTTGAGTGCACACATTGACAACCGTTCTGTTAGATAGCTGCGTTTTGGATTTAGAAGCAGATATTTCCCTGTGCTTACTGCTGTTTCTTCCATATGCCGGTAATGGGCTGAAAACGCCTGTTTTGGGACTCTGCAGAGAAAGTGTTTGCAGACTGCTGAATCCACACACGGGTTTAACTCTGGAAGTTGAGTGCACACATTGACAACCGTTCTGTGAGATAGCTGCGTTTTGGATTTAGAAGCAGATATTTCCCTGTGCTTACTGCTGTTTCTTCCATATGCCGGTAATGGGCTGAAAACGCCTGTTTTGGGACTCTGCAGAGAAAGTGTTTGCAGACTGCTGAATCCACACACGGGTTTAATTCTGGAAGTTGAGTGCACACATTGACAACCGTTCTGTTAGATAGCTGCGTTTTGGATTTAGAAGCAGATATTTCCCTGGGCTTACTGCTGTTTCTTCCATATGCCTGTAATGGGCTGAAAACGCCTGTTTTGGGACTCTGCAGAGAAAGTGTTTGCAGACTGCTGAATCCACACACGGGTTTAACTCTGGAAGTTGAGTGCACACATTGACAACCGTTCTGTTAGATAGCTGCGTTTTGGATTTAGAAGCAGATATTTCCCTGTGCTTACTGCTGTTTCTTCCATATGCCGGTAATGGGCTGAAAACGCCTGTTTTGGGACTCTGCAGAGAAAGCGTTTGCAGACTGCTGAATCCACACACGGGTTTAACTCTGGAAGTTGAGTGCACACATTGACAACCGTTCTGTTAGATAGCTGCGTTTTGGATTTAGAAGCAGATATTTCCCTGTGCTTACTGCTGTTTCTTCCATATGCCGGTAACGGACTGAAAACGCCTGTTTTGGGACTCTGCAGAGAAAGTGTTTGCAGACTGCTGCATCCACACACGGGTTTAACTCTGGAAGTTGAGTGCACACATTGACAACCGTTCTGTTAGATAGCTGCGTTTTGGATTTAGAAGCAGATATTTCCCTGGGCTTACTGCTGTTTCTTCCATATGCCGGTAATGGGCTGAAAACGCCTGTTTTGGGACTCTGCAGAGAAAGTGTTTGCAGACTGCTGAATCCACACACGGGTTTAACTCTGGAAGTTGAGTGCACCCATTGACAACCGTTCTGTTAGATAGCTGCGTTTTGGATTTAGAAGCAGATATTTCCCTGGGCTTACTGCTGTTTCTTCCATATGCCGGTAATGGGCTGAAAACGCCTGTTTTGGGACTCTGCAGAGAAAGTGTTTGCAGACTGCTGAATCCACACACGGGTTTAACTCTGGAAGTTGAGTGCACACATTGACAACCGTTCTGTTAGATAGCTGCGTTTTGGATTTAGAAGCAGCTATTTCCCTGGGCTTACTGCTGTTTCTTCCATATGCCGGTAATGGGCTGAAAACGCCTGTTTTGGGACTCTGCAGAGAAAGTGTTTGCAGACTGCTGAATCCACACACGGGTTTAACTCTGGAAGTTGAGTGCACAAATTGACAACCGTTCTGTTAGATAGCTGCGTTTTGGATTTAGAAGCAGATATTTCCCTGTGCTTACTGCTGTTTCTTCCTTATGCCGGTAATGGGCTGAAAACGCCTGTTTTGGGACTCTGCACAGAAAGTGTTTGCAGACTGCTGAATCCACACACGGGTTTAACTCTGGAAGTTGAGTGCACACATTGACAACCGTTCTGTTAGATAGCTGCGTTTTGGATTTAGAAGCAGATATTTCCCTGTGCTTACTGCTGTTTCTTCCATATGCCGGTAATGGGCTGAAAACGCCTGTTTTGGGACTCTGCAGAGAAAGTGTTTGCAGACTGCTGAATCCACACACGGGTTTAACTCTGGAAGTTGAGTGCACACATTGACAACCGTTCTGTTAGATAGCCGCGTTTTGGATTTAGAAGCAGATATTTCCCTGTGCTTACTGCTGTTTCTTCCATATGCCGGTAATGGGCTGAAAACGCCTGTTTTGGGACTCTGCAGAGAAAGTGTTTGCAGACTGCTGAATCCACACACGGGTTTAACTCTGGAAGTTGAGTGCACACATTGACAACCGTTCTGTTAGATAGCTGCGTTTTGGATTTAGAAGCAGATATTTCCCTGTGCTTACTGCTGTTTCTTCCATATGCCGGTAATGGGCTGAAAACGCCTGTTTTGGGACTCTGCAGAGAAAGCGTTTGCAGACTGCTGAATCCACACACGCGTTTAACTCTGGAAGTTGAGTGCACACATTGACAACCGTTCTGTTAGATAGCTGCGTTTTGGATTTAGAAGCAGATATTTCCCTGTGCTTACTGCTGTTTCTTCCATATGCCGGTAATGGGCTGAAAACGCCTGTTTTGGGACTCTGCAGAGAAAGTGTTTGCAGACTGCTGAATCCACACACGGGTTTAACTCTGGAAGTTGAGTGCACACATTGACAACCGTTCTGTTAGATAGCTGCGTTTTGGATTTAGAAGCAGATATTTCCCTGTGCTTACTGCTGTTTCTTCCATATGCCGGTAATGGGCTGAAAACGCCTGTTTTGGGACTCTGCAGAGAAAGTGTTTGCAGACTGCTGAATCCACACACGGGTTTAACTCTGGAAGTTGAGTGCACACATTGACAACCGTTCTGTTAGATAGCTGCGTTTTGGATTTAGAAGCAGATATTTCCCTGTGCTTACTGCTGTTTCTTCCATATGCCGGTAATGGGTTGAAAACGCCTGTTTTGGGACTCTGCAGAGAAAGTGTTTGCAGACTGCTGAATCCACACACGGGTTTAACTCTGGAAGTTGAGTGCACACATTGACAACCGTTCTGTTAGATAGCTGCGTTTTGGATTTAGAAGCAGATATTTCCCTGTGCTTACTGCTGTTTCTTCCATATGCCGGTAATGGGCTGAAAACGCCTGTTTTGGGACTCTGCAGAGAAAGTGTTTGCAGACTGCTGCATCCACACAAGGGTTTAACTCTGGAAGTTGAGTGTACACCTTGACAACCGTTCTGTTAGATAGCTGCGTTTTGGATTTAGAAGCAGCTATTTCCCTGGGCTTACTGCTGTTTCTTCCATATGCCGGTAATGGGCTGAAAACGCCTGTTTTGGGACTCTGCAGAGAAAGTGTTTGCAGACTGCTGAATCCACACACGGGTTTAACTCTGGAAGTTGAGTGCACACATTGACAACCGTTCTGTTAGATAGCCGCGTTTTGGATTTAGAAGCAGATATTTCCCTGTGCTTACTGCTGTTTCTTCCATATGCCGGTAATGGGCTGAAAACGCCTGTTTTGGGACTCTGCAGAGAAAGTGTTTGCAGACTGCTGAATCCACACACGGGTTTAACTCTGGAAGTTGAGTGCACACATTGACAACCGTTCTGTTAGATAGCTGCGTTTTGGATTTAGAAGCAGATATTTCCCTGTGCTTACTGCTGTTTCTTCCATATGCCGGTAATGGGCTGAAAACGCCTGTTTTGGGACTCTGCAGAGAAAGCGTTTGCAGACTGCTGAATCCACACACGGGTTTAACTCTGGAAGTTGAGTGCACACATTGACAACCGTTCTGTTAGATAGCTGCGTTTTGGATTTAGAAGCAGATATTTCCCTGTGCTTACTGCTGTTTCTTCCATATGCCGGTAATGGGCTGAAAACGCCTGTTTTGGGACTCTGCAGAGAAAGTGTTTGCAGACTGCTGAATCCACACACGGGTTTAACTCTGGAAGTTGAGTGCACACATTGACAACCGTTCTGTTAGATAGCTGCGTTTTGGATTTAGAAGCAGATATTTCCCTGTGCTTACTGCTGTTTCTTCCATATGCCGGTAATGGGCTGAAAACGCCTGTTTTGGGACTCTGCAGAGAAAGTGTTTGCAGACTGCTGAATCCACACACGGGTTTAATTCTGGAAGTTGAGTGCACACATTGACAACCGTTCTGTTAGATAGCTGCGTTTTGGATTTAGAAGCAGATATTTCCCTGTGCTTACTGCTGTTTCTTCCATATGCCGGTAATGGGTTGAAAACGCCTGTTTTGGGACTCTGCAGAGAAAGTGTTTGCAGACTGCTGAATCCACACACGGGTTTAACTCTGGAAGTTGAGTGCACACATTGACAACCGTTCTGTTAGATAGCTGCGTTTTGGATTTAGAAGCAGATATTTCCCTGGGCTTACTGCTGTTTCTTCCATATGCCTGTAATGGGCTGAAAACGCCTGTTTTGGGACTCTGCAGAGAAAGTGTTTGCAGACTGCTGAATCCACACACGGGTTTAACTCTGGAAGTTGAGTGCACACATTGACAACCGTTCTGTTAGATAGCTGCGTTTTGGATTTAGAAGCAGATATTTCCCTGTGCTTACTGCTGTTTCTTCCATATGCCGGTAATGGGCTGAAAACGCCTGTTTTGGGACTCTGCAGAGAAAGCGTTTGCAGACTGCTGAATCCACACACGGGTTTAACTCTGGAAGTTGAGTGCACACATTGACAACCGTTCTGTTAGATAGCTGCGTTTTGGATTTAGAAGCAGATATTTCCCTGTGCTTACTGCTGTTTCTTCCATATGCCGGTAACGGACTGAAAACGCCTGTTTTGGGACTCTGCAGAGAAAGTGTTTGCAGACTGCTGAATCCACACACGGGTTTAACTCTGGAAGTTGAGTGCACACATTGACAACCGTTCTGTTAGATAGCTGCGTTTTGGATTTAGAAGCAGATATTTCCCTGGGCTTACTGCTGTTTCTTCCATATGCCGGTAATGGGCTGAAAACGCCTGTTTTGGGACTCTGCAGAGAAAGTGTTTGCAGACTGCTGAATCCACACACGGGTTTAACTCTGGAAGTTGAGTTCACCCATTGACAACCGTTCTGTTAGATAGCTGCGTTTTGGATTTAGAAGCAGATATTTCCCTGGGCTTACTGCTGTTTCTTCCATATGCCGGTAATGGGCTGAAAACGCCTGTTTTGGGACTCTGCAGAGAAAGTGTTTGCAGACTGCTGAATCCACACACGGGTTTAACTCTGGAAGTTGAGTGCACACATTGACAACCGTTCTGTTAGATAGCTGCGTTTTGGATTTAGAAGCAGCTATTTCCCTGGGCTTACTGCTGTTTCTTCCATATGCCGGTAATGGGCTGAAAACGCCTGTTTTGGGACTCTGCAGAGAAAGTGTTTGCAGACTGCTGAATCCACACACGGGTTTAACTCTGGAAGTTGAGTGCACACATTGACAACCGTTCTGTTAGATAGCTGCGTTTTGGATTTAGAAGCAGATATTTCCCTGTGCTTACTGCTGTTTCTTCCATATGCCGGTAATGGGCTGAAAACGCCTGTTTTGGGACTCTGCACAGAAAGTGTTTGCAGACTGCTGAATCCACACACGGGTTTAACTCTGGAAGTTGAGTGCACACATTGACAACCTTTCTGTTAGATAGCTGCGTTTTGGATTTAGAAGCAGATATTTCCCTGGGCTTACTGCTGTTTCTTCCATATGCCGGTAATGGGTTGAAAACGCCTGTTTTGGGACTCTGCAGAGAAAGTGTTTGCAGACTGCTGAATCCACACACGGGTTTAACTCTGGAAGTTGAGTGCACACATTGACAACCTTTCTGTTAGATAGCTGCGTTTTGGATTTAGAAGCAGCTATTTCCCTGGGCTTACTGCTGTTTCTTCCATATGCCGGTAATGGGCTGAAAACGCCTGTTTTGGGACTCTGCAGAGAAAGTGTTTGCAGACTGCTGAATCCACACACGGGTTTAACTCTGGAAGTTGAGTGCACACATTGACAACCGTTCTGTTAGATAGCCGCGTTTTGGATTTAGAAGCAGATATTTCCCTGTGCTTACTGCTGTTTCTTCCATATGCCGGTAATGGGCTGAAAACGCCTGTTTTGGGACTCTGCAGAGAAAGTGTTTGCAGACTGCTGAATCCACACACGGGTTTAACTCTGGAAGTTGAGTGCACACATTGACAACCGTTCTGTTAGATAGCTGCGTTTTGGATTTAGAAGCAGATATTTCCCTGTGCTTACTGCTGTTTCTTCCATATGCCGGTAATGGGCTGAAAACGCCTGTTTTGGGACTCTGCAGAGAAAGCGTTTGCAGACTGCTGAATCCACACACGGGTTTAACTCTGGAAGTTGAGTGCACACATTGACAACCGTTCTGTTAGATAGCTGCGTTTTGGATTTAGAAGCAGATATTTCCCTGTGCTTACTGCTGTTTCTTCCATATGCCGGTAATGGGCTGAAAACGCCTGTTTTGGGACTCTGCAGAGAAAGTGTTTGCAGACTGCTGAATCCACACACGGGTTTAACTCTGGAAGTTGAGTGCACACATTGACAACCGTTCTGTTAGATAGCTGCGTTTTGGATTTAGAAGCAGATATTTCCCTGTGCTTACTGCTGTTTCTTCCATATGCCGGTAATGGGCTGAAAACGCCTGTTTTGGGACTCTGCAGAGAAAGTGTTTGCAGACTGCTGAATCCACACACGGGTTTAACTCTGGAAGTTGAGTGCACACATTGACAACCGTTCTGTTAGATAGCTGCGTTTTGGATTTAGAAGCAGATATTTCCCTGTGCTTACTGCTGTTTCTTCCATATGCCGGTAATGGGTTGAAAACGCCTGTTTTGGGACTCTGCAGAGAAAGTGTTTGCAGACTGCTGAATCCACACACGGGTTTAACTCTGGAAGTTGAGTGCACACATTGACAACCGTTCTGTTAGATAGCTGCGTTTTGGATTTAGAAGCAGATATTTCCCTGGGCTTACTGCTGTTTCTTCCATATGCCTGTAATGGGCTGAAAACGCCTGTTTTGGGACTCTGCAGAGAAAGTGTTTGCAGACTGCTGAATCCACACACGGGTTTACCTCTGGAAGTTGAGTGCACACATTGACAACCGTTCTGTTAGATAGCTGCGTTTTGGATTTAGAAGCAGATATTTCCCTGTGCTTACTGCTGTTTCTTCCATATGCCGGTAATGGGCTGAAAACGCCTGTTTTGGGACTCTGCAGAGAAAGCGTTTGCAGACTGCTGAATCCACACACGGGTTTAACTCTGGAAGTTGAGTGCACACATTGACAACCGTTCTGTTAGATAGCTGCGTTTTGGATTTAGAAGCAGATATTTCCCTGTGCTTACTGCTGTTTCTTCCATAGGCCGGTAACGGACTGAAAACGCCTGTTTTGGGACTCTGCAGAGAAAGTGTTTGCAGACTGCTGCATCCACACACGGGTTTAACTCTGGAAGTTGAGTGCACACATTGACAACCGTTCTGTTAGATAGCTGCGTTTTGGATTTAGAAGCAGATATTTCCCTGGGCTTACTGCTGTTTCTTCCATATGCCGGTAATGGGCTGAAAACGCCTGTTTTGGGACTCTGCAGAGAAAGTGTTTGCAGACTGCTGAATCCACACACGGGTTTAACTCTGGAAGTTGAGTGCACCCATTGACAACCGTTCTGTTAGATAGCTGCGTTTTGGATTTAGAAGCAGATATTTCCCTGGGCTTACTGCTGTTTCTTCCATATGCCGGTAATGGGCTGAAAACGCCTGTTTTGGGACTCTGCAGAGAAAGTGTTTGCAGACTGCTGAATCCACACACGGGTTTACCTCTGGAAGTTGAGTGCACACATTGACAACCGTTCTGTTAGATAGCTGCGTTTTGGATTTAGAAGCAGCTATTTCCCTGGGCTTACTGCTGTTTCTTCCATATGCCGGTAATGGGCTGAAAACGCCTGTTTTGGGACTCTGCAGAGAAAGTGTTTGCAGACTGCTGAATCCACACACGGGTTTAACTCTGGAAGTTGAGTGCACAAATTGACAACCGTTCTGTTAGATAGCTGCGTTTTGGATTTAGAAGCAGATATTTCCCTGTGCTTACTGCTGTTTCTTCCATATGCCGGTAATGGGCTGAAAACGCCTGTTTTGGGACTCTGCACAGAAAGTGTTTGCAGACTGCTGAATCCACACACGGGTTTAACTCTGGAAGTTGAGTGCACACATTGACAACCGTTCTGTTAGATAGCTGCGTTTTGGATTTAGAAGCAGATATTTCCCTGTGCTTACTGCTGTTTCTTCCATATGCCGGTAATGGGTTGAAAACGCCTGTTTTGGGACTCTGCAGAGAAAGTGTTTGCAGACTGCTGAATCCACACACGGGTTTAACTCTGGAAGTTGAGTGCACACATTGACAACCTTTCTGTTAGATAGCTGCGTTTTGGATTTAGAAGCAGCTATTTCCCTGGGCTTACTGCTGTTTCTTCCATATGCCGGTAATGGGCTGAAAACGCCTGTTTCGGGACTCTGCAGAGAAAGTGTTTGCAGACTGCTGAATCCACACACGGGTTTAACTCTGGAAGTTGAGTGCACACATTGACAACCGTTCTGTTAGATAGCCGCGTTTTGGATTTAGAAGCAGATATTTCCCTGTGCTTACTGCTGTTTCTTCCATATGCCGGTAATGGGCTGAAAACGCCTGTTTTGGGACTCTGCAGAGAAAGTGTTTGCAGACTGCTGAATCCACACACGGGTTTAACTCTGGAAGTTGAGTGCACACATTGACAACCGTTCTGTTAGATAGCTGCGTTTTGGATTTAGAAGCAGATATTTCCCTGGGCTTACTGCTGTTTCTTCCATATGCCGGTAATGGGCTGAAAACGCCTGTTTTGGGACTCTGCAGAGAAAGCGTTTGCAGACTGCTGAATCCACACACGGGTTTAACTCTGGAAGTTGAGTGCACACATTGACAACCGTTCTGTTAGATAGCTGCGTTTTGGATTTAGAAGCAGATATTTCCCTGTGCTTACTGCTGTTTCTTCCATATGCCGGTAATGGGCTGAAAACGCCTGTTTTGGGACTCTGCAGAGAAAGTGTTTGCAGACTGCTGAATCCACACACGGGTTTAACTCTGGAAGTTGAGTGCACACATTGACAACCGTTCTGTTAGATAGCTGCGTTTTGGATTTAGAAGCAGATATTTCCCTGTGCTTACTGCTGTTTCTTCCATATGCCGGTAATGGGCTGAAAACGCCTGTTTTGGGACTCTGCAGAGAAAGTGTTTGCAGACTGCTGCATCCACACAAGGGTTTAACTCTGGAAGTTGAGTGTACACCTTGACAACCGTTCTGTTAGATAGCTGCGTTTTGGATTTAGAAGCAGCTATTTCCCTGGGCTTACTGCTGTTTCTTCCATATGCCGGTAATGGGCTGAAAACGCCTGTTTTGGGACTCTGCAGAGAAAGTGTTTGCAGACTGCTGAATCCACACACGGGTTTAACTCTGGAAGTTGAGTGCACACATTGACAACCGTTCTGTTAGATAGCCGCGTTTTGGATTTAGAAGCAGATATTTCCCTGTGCTTACTGCTGTTTCTTCCATATGCCGGTAATGGGCTGAAAACGCCTGTTTTGGGACTCTGCAGAGAAAGTGTTTGCAGACTGCTGAATCCACACACGGGTTTAACTCTGGAAGTTGAGTGCACACATTGACAACCGTTCTGTTAGATAGCTGCGTTTTGGATTTAGAAGCAGATATTTCCCTGTGCTTACTGCTGTTTCTTCCATATGCCGGTAATGGGCTGAAAACGCCTGTTTTGGGACTCTGCAGAGAAAGCGTTTGCAGACTGCTGAATCCACACACGGGTTTAACTCTGGAAGTTGAGTGCACACATTGACAACCGTTCTGTTAGATAGCTGCGTTTTGGATTTAGAAGCAGATATTTCCCTGTGCTTACTGCTGTTTCTTCCATATGCCGGTAATGGGCTGAAAACGCCTGTTTTGGGACTCTGCAGAGAAAGTGTTTGCAGACTGCTGAATCCACACACGGGTTTAACTCTGGAAGTTGAGTGCACACATTGACAACCGTTCTGTTAGATAGCTGCGTTTTGGATTTAGAAGCAGATATTTCCCTGTGCTTACTGCTGTTTCTTCCATATGCCGGTAATGGGCTGAAAACGCCTGTTTTGGGACTCTGCAGAGAAAGTGTTTGCAGACTGCTGAATCCACACACGGGTTTAATTCTGGAAGTTGAGTGCACACATTGACAACCGTTCTGTTAGATAGCTGCGTTTTGGATTTAGAAGCAGATATTTCCCTGTGCTTACTGCTGTTTCTTCCATATGCCGGTAATGGGTTGAAAACGCCTGTTTTGGGACTCTGCAGAGAAAGTGTTTGCAGACTGCTGAATCCACACACGGGTTTAACTCTGGAAGTTGAGTGCACACATTGACAACCGTTCTGTTAGATAGCTGCGTTTTGGATTTAGAAGCAGATATTTCCCTGGGCTTACTGCTGTTTCTTCCATATGCCTGTAATGGGCTGAAAACGCCTGTTTTGGGACTCTGCAGAGAAAGTGTTTGCAGACTGCTGAATCCACACACGGGTTTAACTCTGGAAGTTGAGTGCACACATTGACAACCGTTCTGTTAGATAGCTGCGTTTTGGATTTAGAAGCAGATATTTCCCTGTGCTTACTGCTGTTTCTTCCATATGCCGGTAATGGGCTGAAAACGCCTGTTTTGGGACTCTGCAGAGAAAGCGTTTGCAGACTGCTGAATCCACACACGGGTTTAACTCTGGAAGTTGAGTGCACACATTGACAACCGTTCTGTTAGATAGCTGCGTTTTGGATTTAGAAGCAGATATTTCCCTGTGCTTACTGCTGTTTCTTCCATATGCCGGTAACGGACTGAAAACGCCTGTTTTGGGACTCTGCAGAGAAAGTGTTTGCAGACTGCTGCATCCACACACGGGTTTAACTCTGGAAGTTGAGTGCACACATTGACAACCGTTCTGTTAGATAGCTGCGTTTTGGATTTAGAAGCAGATATTTCCCTGGGCTTACTGCTGTTTCTTCCATATGCCGGTAATGGGCTGAAAACGCCTGTTTTGGGACTCTGCAGAGAAAGTGTTTGCAGACTGCTGAATCCACACACGGGTTTAACTCTGGAAGTTGAGTGCACCCATTGACAACCGTTCTGTTAGATAGCTGCGTTTTGGATTTAGAAGCAGATATTTCCCTGGGCTTACTGCTGTTTCTTCCATATGCCGGTAATGGGCTGAAAACGCCTGTTTTGGGACTCTGCAGAGAAAGTGTTTGCAGACTGCTGAATCCACACACGGGTTTAACTCTGGAAGTTGAGTGCACACATTGACAACCGTTCTGTTAGATAGCTGCGTTTTGGATTTAGAAGCAGCTATTTCCCTGGGCTTACTGCTGTTTCTTCCATATGCCGGTAATGGGCTGAAAACGCCTGTTTTGGGACTCTGCAGAGAAAGTGTTTGCAGACTGCTGAATCCACACACGGGTTTAACTCTGGAAGTTGAGTGCACACATTGACAACCGTTCTGTTAGATAGCTGCGTTTTGGATTTAGAAGCAGATATTTCCCTGTGCTTACTGCTGTTTCTTCCATATGCCGGTAATGGGCTGAAAACGCCTGTTTTGGGACTCTGCACAGAAAGTGTTTGCAGACTGCTGAATCCACACACGGGTTTAACTCTGGAAGTTGAGTGCACACATTGACAACCGTTCTGTTAGATAGCTGCGTTTTGGATTTAGAAGCAGATATTTCCCTGTGCTTACTGCTGTTTCTTCCATATGCCGGTAATGGGTTGAAAACGCCTGTTTTGGGACTCTGCAGAGAAAGTGTTTGCAGACTGCTGAATCCACACACGGGTTTAACTCTGGAAGTTGAGTGCACACATTGACAACCTTTCTGTTAGATAGCTGCGTTTTGGATTTAGAAGCAGCTATTTCCCTGGGCTTACTGCTGTTTCTTCCATATGCCGGTAATGGGCTGAAAACGCCTGTTTTGGGACTCTGCAGAGAAAGTGTTTGCAGACTGCTGAATCCACACACGGGTTTAACTCTGGAAGTTGAGTGCACACATTGACAACCGTTCTGTTAGATAGCCGCGTTTTGGATTTAGAAGCAGATATTTCCCTGTGCTTACTGCTGTTTCTTCCATATGCCGGTAATGGGCTGAAAACGCCTGTTTTGGGACTCTGCAGAGAAAGCGTTTGCAGACTGCTGAATCCACACACGGGTTTAACTCTGGAAGTTGAGTGCACACATTGACAACCGTTCTGTTAGATAGCTGCGTTTTGGATTTAGAAGCAGATATTTCCCTGTGCTTACTGCTGTTTCTTCCATATGCCGGTAACGGACTGAAAACGCCTGTTTTGGGACTCTGCAGAGAAAGTGTTTGCAGACTGCTGCATCCACACACGGGTTTAACTCTGGAAGTTGAGTGCACACATTGACAACCGTTCTGTTAGATAGCTGCGTTTTGGATTTAGAAGCAGATATTTCCCTGGGCTTACTGCTGTTTCTTCCATATGCCGGTAATGGGCTGAAAACGCCTGTTTTGGGACTCTGCAGAGAAAGTGTTTGCAGACTGCTGAATCCACACACGGGTTTAACTCTGGAAGTTGAGTGCACCCATTGACAACCGTTCTGTTAGATAGCTGCGTTTTGGATTTAGAAGCAAATATTTCCCTGGGCTTACTGCTGTTTCTTCCATATGCCGGTAATGGGCTGAAAACGCCTGTTTTGGGACTCTGCAGAGAAAGTGTTTGCAGACTGCTGAATCCACACACGGGTTTAACTCTGGAAGTTGAGTGCACACATTGACAACCGTTCTGTTAGATAGCTGCGTTTTGGATTTAGAAGCAGCTATTTCCCTGGGCTTACTGCTGTTTCTTCCATATGCCGGTAATGGGCTGAAAACGCCTGTTTTGGGACTCTGCAGAGAAAGTGTTTGCAGACTGCTGAATCCACACACGGGTTTAACTCTGGAAGTTGAGTGCACACATTGACAACCGTTCTGTTAGATAGCTGCGTTTTGGATTTAGAAGCAGATATTTCCCTGTGCTTACTGCTGTTTCTTCCATATGCCGGTAATGGGCTGAAAACGCCTGTTTTGGGACTCTGCACAGAAAGTGTTTGCAGACTGCTGAATCCACACACGGGTTTAACTCTGGAAGTTGAGTGCACACATTGACAACCGTTCTGTTAGATAGCTGCGTTTTGGATTTAGAAGCAGATATTTCCCTGTGCTTACTGCTGTTTCTTCCATATGCCGGTAATGGGTTGAAAACGCCTGTTTTGGGACTCTGCAGAGAAAGTGTTTGCAGACTGCTGAATCCACACACGGGTTTAACTCTGGAAGTTGAGTGCACACATTGACAACCTTTCTGTTAGATAGCTGCGTTTTGGATTTAGAAGCAGCTATTTCCCTGGGCTTACTGCTGTTTCTTCCATATGCCGGTAATGGGCTGAAAACGCCTGTTTTGGGACTCTGCAGAGAAAGTGTTTGCAGACTGCTGAATCCACACACGGGTTTAACTCTGGAAGTTGAGTGCACACATTGACAACCGTTCTGTTAGATAGCCGCGTTTTGGATTTAGAAGCAGATATTTCCCTGTGCTTACTGCTGTTTCTTCCATATGCCGGTAATGGGCTGAAAACGCCTGTTTTGGGACTCTGCAGAGAAAGTGTTTGCAGACTGCTGAATCCACACACGGGTTTAACTCTGGAAGTTGAGTGCACACATTGACAACCGTTCTGTTAGATAGCTGCGTTTTGGATTTAGAAGCAGATATTTCCCTGTGCTTACTGCTGTTTCTTCCATATGCCGGTAATGGGCTGAAAACGCCTGTTTTGGGACTCTGCAGAGAAAGTGTTTGCAGACTGCTGAATCCACACACGGGTTTAACTCTGGAAGTTGAGTGCACACATTGACAACCGTTCTGTTAGATAGCTGCGTTTTGGATTTAGAAGCAGATATTTCCCTGTGCTTACTGCTGTTTCTTCCATATGCCGGTAATGGGTTGAAAACGCCTGTTTTGGGACTCTGCAGAGAAAGTGTTTGCAGACTGCTGAATCCACACACGGGTTTAACTCTGGAAGTTGAGTGCACACATTGACAACCTTTCTGTTAGATAGCTGCGTTTTGGATTTAGAAGCAGCTATTTCCCTGGGCTTACTGCTGTTTCTTCCATATGCCGGTAATGGGCTGAAAACGCCTGTTTTGGGACTCTGCAGAGAAAGTGTTTGCAGACTGCTGAATCCACACACGGGTTTAACTCTGGAAGTTGAGTGCACACATTGACAACCGTTCTGTTAGATAGCCGCGTTTTGGATTTAGAAGCAGATATTTCCCTGTGCTTACTGCTGTTTCTTCCATATGCCGGTAATGGGCTGAAAACGCCTGTTTTGGGACTCTGCAGAGAAAGCGTTTGCAGACTGCTGAATCCACACACGGGTTTAACTCTGGAAGTTGAGTGCACACATTGACAACCGTTCTGTTAGATAGCTGCGTTTTGGATTTAGAAGCAGATATTTCCCTGTGCTTACTGCTGTTTCTTCCATATGCCGGTAACGGACTGAAAACGCCTGTTTTGGGACTCTGCAGAGAAAGTGTTTGCAGACTGCTGCATCCACACACGGGTTTAACTCTGGAAGTTGAGTGCACACATTGACAACCGTTCTGTTAGATAGCTGCGTTTTGGATTTAGAAGCAGATATTTCCCTGGGCTTACTGCTGTTTCTTCCATATGCCGGTAATGGGCTGAAAACGCCTGTTTTGGGACTCTGCAGAGAAAGTGTTTGCAGACTGCTGAATCCACACACGGGTTTAACTCTGGAAGTTGAGTGCACCCATTGACAACCGTTCTGTTAGATAGCTGCGTTTTGGATTTAGAAGCAGATATTTCCCTGGGCTTACTGCTGTTTCTTCCATATGCCGGTAATGGGCTGAAAACGCCTGTTTTGGGACTCTGCAGAGAAAGTGTTTGCAGACTGCTGAATCCACACACGGGTTTAACTCTGGAAGTTGAGTGCACACATTGACAACCGTTCTGTTAGATAGCTGCGTTTTGGATTTAGAAGCAGCTATTTCCCTGGGCTTACTGCTGTTTCTTCCATATGCCGGTAATGGGCTGAAAAC
This sequence comes from Aotus nancymaae, assembly GCF_030222135.1. Taxonomy (NCBI): domain Eukaryota; kingdom Metazoa; phylum Chordata; class Mammalia; order Primates; family Aotidae; genus Aotus; species Aotus nancymaae. The sequence goes on along the minus strand of NW_026988946.1, from coordinate 2,652 downwards.
GCCTGTTTTGGGACTCTGCAGAGAAAGTGTTTGCAGACTGCTGAATCCACACACGGGTTTAACTCTGGAAGTTGAGTGCACACATTGACAACCGTTCTGTTAGATAGCTGCGTTTTGGATTTAGAAGCAGATATTTCCCTGTGCTTACTGCTGTTTCTTCCATATGCCGGTAATGGGCTGAAAACGCCTGTTTTGGGACTCTGCACAGAAAGTGTTTGCAGACTGCTGAATCCACACACGGGTTTAACTCTGGAAGTTGAGTGCACACATTGACAACCGTTCTGTTAGATAGCTGCGTTTTGGATTTAGAAGCAGATATTTCCCTGTGCTTACTGCTGTTTCTTCCATATGCCGGTAATGGGTTGAAAACGCCTGTTTTGGGACTCTGCAGAGAAAGTGTTTGCAGACTGCTGAATCCACACACGGGTTTAACTCTGGAAGTTGAGTGCACACATTGACAACCTTTCTGTTAGATAGCTGCGTTTTGGATTTAGAAGCAGCTATTTCCCTGGGCTTACTGCTGTTTCTTCCATATGCCGGTAATGGGCTGAAAACGCCTGTTTTGGGACTCTGCAGAGAAAGTGTTTGCAGACTGCTGAATCCACACACGGGTTTAACTCTGGAAGTTGAGTGCACACATTGACAACCGTTCTGTTAGATAGCCGCGTTTTGGATTTAGAAGCAGATATTTCCCTGTGCTTACTGCTGTTTCTTCCATATGCCGGTAATGGGCTGAAAACGCCTGTTTTGGGACTCTGCAGAGAAAGTGTTTGCAGACTGCTGAATCCACACACGGGTTTAACTCTGGAAGTTGAGTGCACACATTGACAACCGTTCTGTTAGATAGCTGCGTTTTGGATTTAGAAGCAGATATTTCCCTGTGCTTACTGCTGTTTCTTCCATATGCCGGTAATGGGCTGAAAACGCCTGTTTTGGGACTCTGCAGAGAAAGTGTTTGCAGACTGCTGAATCCACACACGGGTTTAACTCTGGAAGTTGAGTGCACACATTGACAACCGTTCTGTTAGATAGCCGCGTTTTGGATTTAGAAGCAGATATTTCCCTGTGCTTACTGCTGTTTCTTCCATATGCCGGTAATGGGCTGAAAACGCCTGTTTTGGGACTCTGCAGAGAAAGTGTTTGCAGACTGCTGAATCCACACACGGGTTTAACTCTGGAAGTTGAGTGCACACATTGACAACCGTTCTGTTAGATAGCTGCGTTTTGGATTTAGAAGCAGATATTTCCCTGTGCTTACTGCTGTTTCTTCCATATGCCGGTAATGGGCTGAAAACGCCTGTTTTGGGACTCTGCAGAGAAAGCGTTTGCAGACTGCTGAATCCACACACGGGTTTAACTCTGGAAGTTGAGTGCACACATTGACAACCGTTCTGTTAGATAGCTGCGTTTTGGATTTAGAAGCAGATATTTCCCTGTGCTTACTGCTGTTTCTTCCATATGCCGGTAATGGGCTGAAAACGCCTGTTTTGGGACTCTGCAGAGAAAGTGTTTGCAGACTGCTGAATCCACACACGGGTTTAACTCTGGAAGTTGAGTGCACACATTGACAACCGTTCTGTTAGATAGCTGCGTTTTGGATTTAGAAGCAGATATTTCCCTGTGCTTACTGCTGTTTCTTCCATATGCCGGTAATGGGCTGAAAACGCCTGTTTTGGGACTCTGCAGAGAAAGTGTTTGCAGACTGCTGAATCCACACACGGGTTTAATTCTGGAAGTTGAGTGCACACATTGACAACCGTTCTGTTAGATAGCTGCGTTTTGGATTTAGAAGCAGATATTTCCCTGTGCTTACTGCTGTTTCTTCCATATGCCGGTAATGGGTTGAAAACGCCTGTTTTGGGACTCTGCAGAGAAAGTGTTTGCAGACTGCTGAATCCACACACGGGTTTAACTCTGGAAGTTGAGTGCACACATTGACAACCGTTCTGTTAGATAGCTGCGTTTTGGATTTAGAAGCAGATATTTCCCTGGGCTTACTGCTGTTTCTTCCATATGCCTGTAATGGGCTGAAAACGCCTGTTTTGGGACTCTGCAGAGAAAGTGTTTGCAGACTGCTGAATCCACACACGGGTTTAACTCTGGAAGTTGAGTGCACACATTGACAACCGTTCTGTTAGATAGCTGCGTTTTGGATTTAGAAGCAGATATTTCCCTGTGCTTACTGCTGTTTCTTCCATATGCCGGTAATGGGCTGAAAACGCCTGTTTTGGGACTCTGCAGAGAAAGCGTTTGCAGACTGCTGAATCCACACACGGGTTTAACTCTGGAAGTTGAGTGCACACATTGACAACCGTTCTGTTAGATAGCTGCGTTTTGGATTTAGAAGCAGATATTTCCCTGTGCTTACTGCTGTTTCTTCCATATGCCGGTAACGGACTGAAAACGCCTGTTTTGGGACTCTGCAGAGAAAGTGTTTGCAGACTGCTGCATCCACACACGGGTTTAACTCTGGAAGTTGAGTGCACACATTGACAACCGTTCTGTTAGATAGCTGCGTTTTGGATTTAGAAGCAGATATTTCCCTGGGCTTACTGCTGTTTCTTCCATATGCCGGTAATGGGCTGAAAACGCCTGTTTTGGGACTCTGCAGAGAAAGTGTTTGCAGACTGCTGAATCCACACACGGGTTTAA